>NW_026611260.1:0-58475 GCF_029633865.1 Lampris incognitus
CCTGGTGTACAAACAGATGGGGATGAGAAGATGTTTCATCCCTTCATCCATGGACAAGCAGCTCCACATACTGAGGGTAGAAGAGGGAAGGGCACACCGGACACATACAATGCACTAACTAACGGGAGAACGGGCCACGACGCTGAATCAATAAGCAGAGCACGTGGCCAGAAATGCAGCCGAAATCTTCACTCAGCGTCTCGGCCATTAAACAGTGACGAGACGTGAGAGGGAATCGACAGACGCCGTCTCTACACGACCGACAAAACAGCGACCTTTCAAGTGGAGCCTGGAGTCCAGGGGCCGGAGTCATGAAACTTTTCATAATTGCCAAACGACACTGAAACACTAATAATTTGCAACATGGCTTATTACTTCAACTGTCATGCATGATGTCTTATTTCTACTGGGAAAAAAGTATAAAAAGTAGAATTCAGTTTTTCTATTTTTAAAAGAGCTCCACCTAGTTCAGCTTCTCGCGGGATAAGTTTTTCTGGTACTCATTATGTCACGGACTTATTTACATACAGCCAATCAGATCAACTCATCAAACTATGAAACCCTGCCCACCCATTATGACAATCCCTGCTTGTACTTGTCACTCAAAGGTCAGCTCATGAATATTAATTAGCACTAGTCCGCTCCCGCACAGTTCTTGAGAAAAGTGAGAAGAGTTATGGATAAAGGTATAAAACAGCACAATTATATACCGTAGTCATATACAAATGGAAAAATGTTGAACGTGTCGCAATGCCGTTTTTAGACGTGAAAAGTTGAATCTGATGCCTGATTTTGGTCCAACTTTTCAAAAAAAAAAAAACCTTGAAGAAATTTTTGAAATGTTTAACAGCAATTGACCTTTCGCAAAGTCCCGCCCCCCTTAGTTACTGTTGCTATGCCCGTCAAGCATTTCAGAACAATCCAGGAAGTAGCCGGAAAACACCAACACATGGAGGAAGAAATCAGCGCATCGTGTGGGTAAAAGTAACAGTAATAATACGTTAGCTGTATTAGCTATCAACAATAGCTAGTAGCTAGCTTAGCTTGGAGCAGACAGGTGTTTGTGATGATTCTGGATGGATTCAGCTGGCCACGGGGTCGGTCTGCTATACTGCCAAATCTATTGCCCACATTGCGCTTCTTGCCTTCTGAGTTTCGGGAAGGGAAAGAAAATTACACCCCTCCAAACTTTTCACATATCTAGTATCCGATCTGCAGATCCCATAGGCACACCGTTTCAGCATGTTGTTGTGTGTTTGAAAGCTTGACGGACCGTCGCCAAGGGAGGATTGGACAAGCACCGTTCTGGGGCGGGACTTTGCGAAAGGTAAATTCTCTATATCTTGAATTTATTCTTCAAAAATAGAGAAAATTCTAATGAGATTTTTTTTTTTTTTGGGTGAATGCAACCTTTCTTTAATTCCCTCTCAGAGTTCAATGTAAGATAAAAGAAGACATTTAAGATGCTTCTGCTTAAGGGCGTTTTGTGAATCCAGCCCACAGGGCCCGTTTCTTTCAAGGGCAACTCAGATTATGACACACCTTCAATAAAACACACAAAGAAGAATAATCAACTGTTCTGTGCTATTGTTTTGTTTTGCACTGAACTGATCTTTCCTTCCTCTAGTCTGCCTTGCCATTTATCGCTGCTAAATATATATTTAAACACACACACACACACATATATATATAAACTGAAGATAGCACAGCTATTTGTGTCTCAGCACCAATGTGTAAATGTACCTTTGTCACGGACCTGTGTTCAGTAGTCAGGTCTGAACACACACACACACACACTCCTATTGTATTCTTAAGGTCAGCGTGTTGCACATTGATACACACTCGGACACAGATTCTTGTGCGTGACGCAGGTCCGGTGCACATTCGTACGTACACAAATGTCCCAGCGCGACTCTCCTGACCACCGCCAGCTATGAGACACATGTACGTTATGATGGCGTGTAAAACGGTGAACGATAATAGTAGTGTGATGCTGGAGAGCTGCCGCTGCAGCCACCTGTCTGACCTGCAACACACACCGCTCAGCAAACAGCAGCACAACAACTACACGCAACACAATGCACCCTGACACACACACACACACACAACTCAGTACAATCATGTGTTGCAAGAGTGGCGTACTACTCATTTATGATTCACATTTACAGCTGTTCTTTATAAAATCTGCACCGTTATTCTTATTATTCTTAAGTTTTCATTATTTACTGTGGGTGCGGAGTTTTTTGTTTAGAGACGGGGGAAAAAATACACGCTTGCAACTGCATTACCTCAAAAATATTGCCGAGTCAATGCAAACAACACAACGCGATCGCTGTGTTGCTAAATCTCACTAAAATAATATGTGATGTAGGCATGCCCCGTCTGTCTCATGTGACCAGATGGAGGACATGAGGAAGAGGAACACTGCACTGATGAACACTCACAGAAGATGTTCAGTTGTCTCGCTTTTTGGCGGGTGAGGGGAATTTACTACATATTTTACTGTGTAAATTATGCAGCGGGCCCCGGGGCCGAATATGATCTCCACAGGTGGTCCACGGTGTGAAAGAGTCTGGGACCCCCATAGAGGACCTTAAACCATTACACGACAAGCTGACGCGGATGTGTAATTTGTCCATTAGCAACACAGACTTACATGTTGATTACTGCTCAGTCTGTCTGTCAGCAGACGCGGCCTTCCTTCGCAAGTCCGACCCCCACAGACGATAATGCAAACTGGTTTGCCTGCAAACTCCTCTACAAAACTGTGCTCCTGTCATGAGCGCCTCCTCCACAGCTCTCCTGTTTGTAACAATGAACATAAAGCCTCACAGAGGTTAGCATCCTGCATCGTCTCACCAGAGGATACATACGAAATCCTACCACACACACACACACACACACACACAAGATATTTGGCCTAACAGCCTTACCTAGGGAAAGTTACAGCTAATGCACAATTCATTCTTTCAGACTGTTTTTTTTTTACACATACATACATACATACATACATACATATATATATATATATATATATATATATATAGAAAGAGAGAGGGAGAGGGAGAGAGAGAGAGAGAAATGGACTGATAATAGTTTGAGTATAATGGTTGGTAATGAGGTGAACACCGACATCAGCTCCTCCTCCAGAGAAATGTGTAGTTGTCTTGTAAACAATAGCGAGCCCTGATACCAGCTGCCAACAGAGTACAGCGTAGGGGTGGGGGTCACCACACACAACAGGTGTGAGGAGTAGGGCTGTCCCGAATACAATTTTTTTGGGCTCCGAAGCGTCGGTAGTAATCAACAGCGAATACTCGGCGCTTCGGGGGGGGGGGGGGGGGATCAGCCAGAAATTTCTCCGTTGTTGGCTGAGGTGGATGGCATAGCGGCGCAGCACGTGTCTTTCGGTTTAACTAAATATATTCATTGATAAGGATTCTGTTATTCGACAGTATTGTTGTTTGTTTTGTTATTTGTTAAAAATAAATTCCAAAAGGGTTGGTGCGTTTTATGCATGTTTGTAATCCCGAGAGATTTGGTTGAACGAGGTCCTGTCTATGCACTTTTTGTGACACACCAGCTTGTGACAATATTGTCTCATCATGGATAAATCATAGCTCTACATAAATGCTCATTATAATGGGCTCAGAATCTGAGGCAACGCGCTGTCAAACAGAAGTGCAGGAACAGCATACTAGCGCCGACAAATTCAAGATCTGAGATTTATATTTATAATGATTATATTTAGTTTTCATTTCTTTGTCATTTCTCACATTGCTCCCTCCGGGTTGGGGATGAGTTGTCGCCTCAAGTGAAGGAGTTCAGGTATCTCGGGGTCTTGTTCACGAGTGAGGGTAGGATGGAGCGGGAGATTGACAGGCAGATTGGTGCAGCATCAGCCGTAATGTGGATGTTGTACCGGACCGTTGTGGTGAAGAGGGAGCTGAGCCGGAAGGCAAAGCTCTCAATTTACCAGTCAATCTTCGTTCCAACTCTCACTTATGGTCATGAGCTTTGGGTGGTGATTGAAAGGGTGAGATCGCGGATACAAGCGGCTGAAATGAGTTTCCTCCGTAGGGTGTCTGGGCTCAGCCTTACAGATAGGGTGAAGGTCTCAGACATCTGGAGGGAGCTCGGAGCAGAGCCGCTGCTCCTTCGCGTCAAAAGGTGCCAGTTGAGGTGGTTCGGGCATCTGACTAAGATGCCTCCTGGGCGCCTTCCTTTGGAGGTTTACCGGGCACGTCCAACTGGGAGGAGACCCCGAGGTAGACCCACAATTCACTAGAGGGACTACATGACCAATCTGGCCTGGGAACGCCTTGGGATCCCCAAGGGGGAGCTGGAGGGCGTTGCTGGGGAGAGGGACTTCTGGAGTGCCCTACTTAGTTTGCTGCCACCATGACCTGACCCCGGAGAAGCGGCTGAAGATGAATGAATGAATGAATTTCTCAGTACTCCATCCATCCATCCATTTTCCGAACCGCTTATCCTGCTCTCCAAGTCGCGGGGATGCTGGAGCCTATCCCAGCAGTCATTGGGTGGCAGGCGGGGAGACACCCTGGACAGGCCGCGACTATCACACAGGGCCGACATACACACAAACACCCACACACATTCACATTTAGGGACAACTTAGTACGGCCGATTCACCTGACCTACATGTCTTTGGACTGTGGGAGGAAACCGGAGCCCCCGGAGGAAACCCATGCAGACACGGGGAGAACATGCAGACTCCACACAGAGGACGACCCCCCTAGGTTGGACTACCCCGGGGCTCGAACTTTCTCAGTACTCGCATAGTTGAAATGAAACCTGTCCTCCGCATTTAACCCTCCCTACGCACTATATAGGAGCAGTGGGCGGGGCCAAGTCCAGTTCCACACCGTCAGCTATTAGCTTAAGCCAGTGGTTCTCAACCTTTTTGGGGTCCTGGACCCCCTGCGTATTTTTGATCTACCCTGAGGACCCCTCCACCTGATCTTGGGGGAGGGGGGTTGCAATTTGATAGAAACTGCATTTTAAATTGCATTATAGCATTTATTCACTCTTTGGGGCAAAAATAAGAGCTTTCAGTTGTAACTTAGATATAGTTAACAAAACAGAATTCTTATGCAGTAACTTTCAGATATATGTAACAACACATAATATGTATTCAGTAACTTTCAGATGTATGCAACAACAGAATTCTTATACAGTAACTTTTAACAATGCAAACGGGAGCAAGATCTCTTATTAAAATACAATAAATGACACTTGTGAAACATGTAATTAGAGAAAAAAGTCCTGTTACCCTTTATAGTTTAGGTGGATAAAGGTCTCAGTCACATTTGAGTAAAATAATCCTATTTCTATAAATGTCATAGGATCTTTTTCTTAAAGATATTTTATTTTCACGGACCCCTTGCAATTACACCACGGACCACTAGGGGTCCGCGGACCCCCGGTTGAGAAACACTGGCTTAAGCCTATAACGTTTCACAAGCTGAACCCAACAAGACTCAGAGATACAAAACACGCTTATTTCTGTTATAAAAACAGTATTTTTAACGAGATAGCCGTGACAACTTATTTTTAGGCTTTTTTTAGGCCAATAATTGCGTTACCCCAGATGTTCCCACATTGCTCCTTATTTTTATTTTCACCATTCGATCAGTTGCAGCTGTTTTCCAAGTTAAGTAAGTGCACGTTTTTATCATGTGTAACGTCGCCGTGTAAACGGCGGATAGAAGCAGCTTGGTAATGGCGACTGGAAACACACATGAGCTAAGCTAAGTTTGCTAGCTGGTACAGTCTCGGGTTTTTTTTACACCGTATAAGAATAGCCAGCTACTTACAGCGTTCAGGTGGTTTATCGTGCTTGTTGTGCCATCGCGGCAGGTCGGTGTCAAACTGCACATCTGGCACACTGTCTCGCCATCGCTCGAACCGAGGTCTTCGCCATTTTGTCTTCCCTTAAACACTAGCGCGACCAAGGCCGCCATTTTGACGCTTTGGGCTTTTCAAAGTTGAATAACTTCGTGGGGGGGGGGGACAAAGATACAGACCCTGAATTGTGTAAAACTGCATTAAAATGAGTTTTAGATCAACTGCAAAACAAAACAAACGGTTATAAGATCTAGCAAAAACGACCACGAGCGATAGAAAAAAAAGACGGCTGGTAATTTGCGCCCATGTCGCTATTTATGACGCGTTTGGGTCGCGTCATTTCCTTCGCGACGTTCATTGCGCTTTCCTAGAAATGCGCTAGCGCCCCCCAGTGGAGACGCGTTGCAGTATTTACAGGCGTGGGACAGCGGCGATTTTAAACGGTTCGAAAAAATAGTATTACATTTGTGAAAATGTTAATTTTGGTGTCAGACGTTTCTTAACAGACGCGCCAACATAGTGTAAACTACTAATGAGACACGTTAGCCCCTAGCTAACGGGTCTGACCCTTTAGCCGAGCGGTTAGTGACGTCACCTTGTGGCGCAGTACACCTCATATCGAATCCCGCACCGGGCAAGAAAATAACCGGTTACAAAAGTATAAATATAATACGAATGGGCTGACAAATGTTATTTTGCAGTTTGCCTTTATTGATATCCTACATTAAGCAAAAAATAAAAATAAAAATAAAAATCCGAATCCCTAAATTGAAACCGAATACCTACCCAACGAACAACTATCCGAATCCAACATTAGTGACCACCCCATCACATCTCACCTCTCGCCAGTGTCTAAAGACAACTAGAAAAGACCAAAACTAGACGCACGTAAACCTCTGAATCCGTATCTGTGATTTGAAGTCACGCAGACAAATCAAATATAGGGAGGAGCTGCTGAAAAAGACTTGAAACCTGTTCCGTCCTTGTTCCACGTCTGCGAGAGTCTGGAGCCATATTTCTCCAATGGATAGCTCTTCACTAGACGTCCCCCCATTAACACATTTATACAACAAGAGGTCTTGTCTTGAAATTAGTCGTCTGTCACATCTACAAGAACCAAAACAAAACCAAAAGGAGAAATGTATGGACATGCACGCTTCCGTTTCCAGGATGATTAAGATGCATTTCATGTACGTGTGTATATCTGTGTTTTTGGTGTCGTCGTGGGGACTGCGGGCCGGGGAGGTGTGTCTAGGAGGTGTCTGGCTGGGAGAGCTGGTGCTGGATCGGCTTGGAGAGCCCGGTCTGCTGTGTCCGGTAGGCCCAGGGGCCACGGCCCCTGCCTGGAGCTGCGCCAGAAGAGGAAACACCGAGGGCGGTCTGACAGGACGCAGAAGCAGGGCAGGCTAAGCTAACTGCTAGCCCATGCAGACCGGCAGTTCCGAGTCATGCTGGCTAGCGTCCACTCTCTTGGACAGTGAAAAAAACATTTTTTTTTGCATATGTTGGATATGTGTTTTTGTAGTTTTTCTTCGTTTTGTAGTTTGGATATATGCGGTCGTGTAGTTTGGATGTGTTTTTGTCTCTGTGTTACTGCTGTGGGCTGGGGGAAACAGTATTTTGTTTCATTTGATGTACGCAAGTGCATGAAATGAAATGACAAATAAATGTTCCTGATTTATAAAGTCCTGAAATGACACATGTGTGGGAAAGTCTGGTCAGGGAAAGAAACGAAGGTCCTGAGATGGTTTTGAAGGTCGAACCTGGTAGGAGTTTGTGCTGGGCCTTGATTTAGTTCTACCTGTCATGTGTCATACATACAGAATACACCGAGCCGTGCAGACGTGGTGAGACACAGCAGGCTTACACAACCCTGCATCTCAGCGAGGACCAGGCCAATTCACTTCGACTTCAACCGGTACTGCAGTGACTGGGAAACCATTTGCCACGAGGGTCTCTTCACACCGGGTCTCTGTGATTGTTATGAGGATGGCGGATTGAATTTCCATTTGGACTGAATGCAATGATGGCGAGTGCTTTCCTCTCAGCTCTCCTTTATGAGAGCAGCTCAGAGACGCTGCTGACAACGAGCCCTTCACACCCGGATCAGCATGGCCTGTCTCCAAACCCACGTCTCTGCTCAGGGGACCCACGGCCTGGCACACCAGCCCGGGTATGTATGCATGCATTTATCTGTGTGTGTGTGTGCTCAATCCACACCTGCCAAATGCCAGTGCCAGTGAGATATTATGAAGTGGGTAGGAAGGAAAACAGGTGGCACACCTGATGAAAGATACCATTATAACACCCCCCCCCCATTTTACACACACACACACACAGACTCCACAGACTCCACATGGTCCTTGGCAGGGGCTGGCCAGAGTCCAATGGCATGGAGAACCAAGATGATTGGGGACCACCCTCTGTTGCAGCCTTCATCCACCTTCACTGCCGTTGTGATCTGGAGACATCTTCCACCAGTTCCACGGCTGAGGTCTGTTGGACCACGCTTCGTCTGGAACCCCCCCCCCCCCCGACCACCTTGACCTATCCGCCTAGGGTGACCTTACCAGGAGCCAAGCTCCAGACAGCATAGCTCTTGGGATCACTGGCACACACAGGCTTCTCCACCATGACAAGGTGGTGATTCAGAAGTCACACACACACACACACACACACACACACACACACACACACACACACACACACGCACACACACACACACACACACGCACAATCTCATCCCACAGTTCTACCCTGTATTAAATGTTCTGGTAGATCTTTACCCAAACGTCTCAGGATATGTCTCAAGCCATCTGAGACCTGATTACAGGAGCAACGGCATCCTTATATGACACCCACACCTCCAAAAATGTCAACGCTATTAGAAATAAGCGACCAAAACTGATTGACAAGGTCAACACACTCATACCGGGCATGGGGATGGTGTTCGCTATTACACTCGTCTTTTTTTCTGCCCTGTTTGGTTTAAAACAAACCATCTGAGCAGACAGCGGACCCAGTTCATTACTCCTCCAATATGAAGCATCAGACTCAATCAATCAATCCATCAATCAAGTTCCACTGTGAGACAATCCCACTGTGTTGTGTGCCTTCACTTTCAATATACACACACACACACACACACACACACACACACACATATATATATATCGCGATATCCAGTAGTCATTAGGTTGTGCTTATTTAACTGTAACTTGTGTAATCATGATATAATCTGCACAGTTTCAACACGTCTTGTTCTACCGTTTATGTGTCTCCTCTGAATGTGTGGGGGGGGGGGGTCTGAGGCTACGGTCTTGTCATACATCACATCCTATTCCCTCGTTATCTGTGGCCCAGTGTAACGTGACTGTGAATCCAGCCGGGACTGGATTATGATGCAGGGCTGTGCAAATCAATTTTGACTTGACCTGCCAAGGTGATGGTGCCAGTCCAAGATGGCAGCCAAAACCCTAACTGCACGATTGTGTGTGCGCACGTGTGTGTGAGTGAGTGTGTGTGTGTGTGTGTGTGTGCAGCCGTGTCTGCTCACTCACCCACAGAGACACACATACACACACATTGCACTGGCAAGAATGGGAGAGCCAGCAGGCTTTGGCACAGCCCGTGAAAGTCTGGCGTTACTGGTGGTGTGAACAGGTTAAACGGGGTGGGCCAGGTCAGAGAGGTCTGGCTGTACAAACTGGAAAACACACACACACACACACACACATTGTGTTTCTGCTGATCCAAGCCCAGGTTCCACGTGATAAACCTCCAACATGCACACAGCACATGTGTGTGTACTGGAGAAACGCGTTGGCTCTCCCTTGTGAACCAGCAGACGACGTGGGGACCGACGGTCCCGGCGGTCTCGATGGTTTTGTCGTTTAATGAGTTCCGGGCTCGTGTGGATCCAACGTGAGGAAGACTTGGCTGAGGATGAGGAGGACAAGGATTTATGACCGTACATCTGCAGGGCCTGAAGGTGCACATGCAGTGTGTGTGTGTTGGGGGGGTGTTGGAGGGGGTTGAGCGGAGGGGGTTTTAATTTCAGTAGGCGTGATCCGTCTCTGAAATAGGTGGCGGATCTGGGATCGGCTAATTCTGTCTGGGCAGGAATTTCGGACCGCGTGTGAAACGGACCTGTGGCTGGTTGAATAATGCTCATTTCAACCAGAGTCGGTCCACGTCACAGTCACGACCCTCCAGTCCCCGACACGGCCAGTTATCTAAACGGTGTTGTCAGAAAGTCTAAAACCCTTCGCTTCTTCTTCGATCCCGCAACAGCGTCAAACACGTAGAGAGGACTCGGTCTCCCGGGAGGGCCTCCATCGGCCCCCAACACGGCAGCCTGACGGACAGCCGTCACCACACATTTCTGATACTGCAGCCAAGTCCTGCACGATCACTCGAAGGCGGACAGGGTACACAAATCGTACGGTCGGGTAGAAAAGCGACGTTTTCTTGCTAACCTTCTCTATCCGGGAGAGTTCCGACAGCACATTTTTCTCCATCCTGAACGTCTTCGTGATGACATCACGTCCACGTGACCAAAGTTATGAAACAGAACCCCACGTGTTTCCTCCCTGAATAGAATATCCTGCTACTGAGCTCCACTTCTGATACAATGTAGCACCTAGCACCGATAGCCGCTAAGCTAGCTTTAGCCTCGGTCACTGTTACTCGGTAGTCTGTTAAAATCAAATCTGCGCCACGGGCCTGAACCTTCGTGTAAATACTATGCAAACCCCCCCCCCCCCAAAAAACAACAACAGGATTGCAGCTTTGCACTACTGTGTGTAGAATCAACAATGGCTCTGCATTGACTGCAACGTATAAGACGATATAACTTTATTAATCCCTTGTGTGTGTGACTTATGCGTGGTGTTTTCAGTTTAACTGGGTCTAATCCCTTTGGTGAAAGCATTGTGCAGCAAAGGTCAGACACCAAAAGGTTATATTTCCCTCACCGCCCAGTGCTTT
Source organism: Lampris incognitus (assembly GCF_029633865.1). NCBI lineage: Eukaryota > Metazoa > Chordata > Actinopteri > Lampriformes > Lampridae > Lampris > Lampris incognitus. The sequence continues at coordinate 10,858 of NW_026611260.1, forward strand.
TAACACTTAGGCCAGCAATGATCGAAATCATAAACGTGTAACAGGAACTACGCTGGCTGAGGCGCAAGGGCGCGCGGCCGCTGGACCCGCACCAAAACGTAACACGGCACAGCACGTTTAAAAATATCGATATTTCCCAATCGGTCGCTGCTGCGCGCTATAAACGCTTCAAAAAGTGATACATTCAAATGACGCAAGGCGGCTGCGGTCAGATCCAACATGGCCGCTCCTCGCGCTGCCCATCAATCCGCTGCTGTCCCTCGCCGGGTTCGGACTCGCAACCCTACAGAATGTCTACCATCGATCCGCGGCTTCATCTTCATCACGGCGTACACGCATACTTCCTTACTTCCTGGAAACGGCCCCCCCCCCCCGCCCAAAAAGCCCACGTCCATCGCCGACAGCATATGAGGCCTGTGTTAGCATGCGGAGGCCCCAGACGCCTCAGCCCTTCCTTTGGCCTCCTGTGGCTGCACCAAAGCAGTTTATAGAAGCCTCCCTACATGGACACGGCTTCTGGAATAGAAACTGCTATTCGATCTGACTACGGGCCCTCTTACCTCTCCCCTTACGTGCCCCCCCCCCGACAAACACATAGCCTCTGCATGCGCCTCACACCAAGAGATGAAGTTCACTTTGTTGAATTAATCCTACTGCGGTCGCCATTTAATTTATGAAAGGCTCAAAAGTGTGTATTCGCTCCGGCGAAGGTCTGACTGAGCCGACGCTCGGGCGAGGAAACGACATCTGGACGTACGCGGGTGTGCAGAAGTACCGTTTTACACCTCCCCCGCGTCTCCGTTGGACTGACTGGAAATTACGGCTGGCCGATAATTCAGTATTGCTTGAAATGTCAGTCGAACATTTTGCACAAAAACATCTCAGCCACGCCGGTCGGTAGAAACTACACAACGTTGCAATAACAGTGCTGTGTGTTGGCTTATACACGTGGGCAGTGTGCAGAATACGTGAACATAAATGTGTAATCATCATTTAGTAAAGCCCCAAGGGGAACATACAGATAAGTCACCGGCGCCTGTGGGTGAAAATAGGTCCCGGGGCGAGGGGGGGGGGGGGCTAGAAATTACCTGAGTGGGGTAACTGTCCCTGCAGTGGGATCACATGACCCTGACAGAGTGAATTATGGGTGTGAATCTAAGCTGTTGCCCTCGGTTCATCCTGGGAGTCAGCAGCCACGGTAGGCAGACCGATAAAGTTAACGTGCTCCCTGGTACGAGGCCTGTAACTGTAATGGCATCATAAATATCAGTATCAATGCACGTGGGAGGCAAAGCAAACATCGAACGGCTACTCAGTGAAAACTTCGTCCCAGAGCGTCCCGGCTCGAAACGTCTCGTCTCGTATCAGGGAGTCTGGATCTCCGTCGGGCTAACCCGGATAAATGTGTTTTCCGACACGAGTGTGAGCAGCTTGGCTGATAAACCGCCCCGTCACAGACACAGAACCCATTCCCTCTGCAGACGAGCTAAACTTTATATTAATGTGTGAGTTGTAGTTGAGTCCGCGGTCACACCGAGCCTTCTCTTTGTCACGTCTATGAGCATGCAACATCTCGAGTCTTACTGAGAGGTGCAGAGGGCTAATACTTATCAAATCAGCTTTGCTGCAATTACATTTTTTTTTTAACTTTTCTGCAAAACCCCAACAGACAGGTGAGAGCAGTATAACCCATCTCGCCAAACCAGTACGTGAGAAATATCCCGTGTCGGTAATGAGGTGTAGAGAAGATTAAATTGCTGTTGCACTTGAGGGATATTACGTTATTGTCAGGGACTGAAGGTCGCACCAAATACCCTGGAAATCTCATTTACGGGATTTGCTATAGGCTACCATAACTCCTAATCTGGAGCTGAGGGACCGGGGAGTAACCGCTAACCCGGCTCGGTAAGGGGTCACGTCTACTATTTTGTGTGGTGACAAGATGGCGTACAATGAGTCGCGTACTACAGATAGTTCCATCTTCTCCCGAGCGCGGCCCGTGTTCTCACGGTCTCTTGTGACGGGACCCGTCTGGCTTCATTTACTACTGGCCGAGTTGTTTGGGTAGAAAATGAGATTAGACCCGCGTAGACGAGATAATGCAGCACCTCAGGCTCTACATAGAGGGGACACTTCATCAACTGGATTGGATAAACGTTACATTACTGGTTTCTAACCTCGTAACCCTTGACTCTAATGATGATCGATCTGTGTGTCCGCGGCTCTCTCGAGGAGGACGAAACAGAATCAGCGGCGGCCGCGGAGGCCTTGGCTACTGCTCGGATTTAAGGACAACTGAAGTCTTACCGGAACAGTGACTGTATGTGTTGGCATTAAAAGAGTTACACAGAAATCAGTGCTGAATTATGTTGGGATAAAAAGTGTTAAATGCAAAACAGACCAACAACTAAAAATAGTGCAGCGATGAGACCCACTGAAATGTGAAGTGGACGTCCAAAGTTAAGAATAGGTGCTAACTTGCAGAAAGAGTGCGTGATTAGCCCACTTTCTACACTTCCTAAAACCAATGTCACCTTAATTTGGCTGATGTGAAGCAAGTGTGCACTCCTGCAAGACATTCCCCATGACCGGAGAGGCCAACGGCTCCGCCAAGTCAACACGGCTGTTGGCGGCCATATGTAATGGGTATTTATAGGTTAGTGCTAGCATAAGCTCAGCTAGACAGTCGTTCAGTTTGCCAGTTAGCAGCTGAACTTCCAGACTATGTGAAGGTGAAAGACTTCAATCACACTGCTTAACAAGCTGTATATGATATGTTCATAAGGGTCGCTCCGTCAGATAGCACATAACGCTAACGCCAAAGGCGCCCATTTTTTTTGAAACATTCACCGTGTAGCACACATTGTGCTAACAGCATAAAGAGCAGCTAGAATATGTAGTTGCAGAGACTGCCACGTAGCTAGAAAGTACACGCCATGTGGTAAGATGAAGTCCTCGGCTAAAGGACTAAAACGTGAATGATAGCATTACGGCTAACTCGTGCTACGGATGTCTTTAAAAGACATTTTTGGGGCCTCCGGGTGGCGTAGCAGTCTATTCTGTTGTCTACCGACAAGGGGGATCGACGGTTTGAAGCTCTTTTACCCAATTTCCCCCTCAGGGATTAATAAAAGTATTTCTGATTCTGAAACAGCAGAGTTTATCTTTAAGCAGCAATTGACCCACTATTTTTCACTGCGGACGTGTTTTAGCGAGAGGCCGGCGAACCGTCGGGCTAGCTCCTGGCCAGCCGGATGACGATGAGCTCGGAGGCTTTGCAGAAGCATCCTGTTGTGAGTTTTCTCTGGGGTGCACAGACCCTTCAGCAACCGCCGCAAGAGGAAAAGAAAGAAACAGGTCTGAACTGAATCTAACCCCGTGCACCTTTCCCAATCTCTAGTGTTTCAGACGCTTAGCGGGGAAGATGTTGGGCCAAACAGAGGAGGAGGAGGAGGAGGAGGAGGAGGGGGGGTCTCCGTTTCTCTACACCTTCCTGTCCTTTCACTGGTATCGCCTCCTTCTCGGCACCCATCTATCTCAAGATGCAATATCTTTGCTGCCGGTGTCACTTCTTCTCCAACATAATCCCCCCTCTTTAAACCGAGCAAGGAATCAGCGGCTAACGCTCTAGAGGAGCGGCTTAGTGATGAATACACACCTCTGTCACAGCCTATAAGCTTGGACGTGCGTGTGCACACACACACACACACACACACATATTATTTCTAATGTCTGGTGTGGGATTCGACATCACCGTGTGTTGACAAACACGTCGAAGGCGTGAGCAGCTTTTTCCAGTGAAATCTGAAGGATGTGGGAAGGAACAGGTGGCGCGAGGCTTTCCTTTCAGATTCATTACACCGCAAAATGATGCTTCGGCTATATTTATGGTCTGATATCAGCTCCTTAAGCTGGATTTTACATGCCGAGAAGAGCAGCGGGGTACAATGACCCACTCCCCCCCCCTGGGAGGCTGAGAAGGGAACCAGAAAGGGAGGCGGGATGCCTCGTGGATTTTTATGGCCCTGTTTTACAGGAAAAAAAAAAAGACAAAACAAGTCAAGACACAACGGGACTCTGACGCAAGGTGACACTGTTGAGAAAACGTGAAAAAGGGGGGAAACATGAGGAGGGGGGGAGATCAAGTTGGTCATTTTCAGCAAGTGATGGGGAACAAGAAATCATGAAGGGACAAATTGGAGAATGACGGTAAGAGGAAACGTATATAAAAGCGAGAGAGAGAGGGGGGGGTGGAGGTGGATTGAGGGTGGAGAGGTGGCGTAGAGCAAGTTGAAATGTATTTTTAGGGAGAAGTTTATTTGTGGGTCTGTGAAACCAACCCATGGCATATATCTACTAGCCTTGCCATCTCTCTCTCTCTCTCTCTACCATCTGTCGAGGTCTCTCAGGCTTGTCAAACTGAGTGGGAGCTCCGGCTCTGGAGGTGGGGTGGGGTGGGGGGTGGAGGTGGGGGGGTATTTTGCACACAGACAGATACATTTTGCAGATTCACTGGAACTGCTGCCATTTGAAACTGCTCATTACTCTGCACTGCGTTGATGTATGCTGCAATGCAATGCAGCAACGCCGCAAAAGGTGTCACCTCCCCCCCCCCACCACCACCACCCCCAACTCCCTAAAATCTGCCATCCTGCATACAACTCCTAATAAGACACTACAAAGGTCTGCTTTCTGGACCCTTTTGTTTTTCATTAAAACGCCTATTTAACGCTTCCAATCAGCACGTCGTGTTGTAAATTCTTGTGATAAATGGCACAGCTCTGGGTGACAGCTATTTTTAGTTTGTGCTCCGGTAACTTGAAGAAGTTGAGAATAGATATTGAAGTCATTTAACTGCAGTGAGCTCACCAGGTATCCGACCCGGCCACACCAAGGAGCCTCCAGAATCATAACCCTGACTATTAATAGCAGATTATAATAATTAGTAGTAGCCGCGGTTAATGATAAGTGAGAATAAGACTGTTGTGTGTATCAAGTCAGTATGGAGTCCCAGGAGTCTGTATTGACTATTGTGTAGCGGTGTGATGACGCCCCAAGTTTAGACGGAGCAGACGTCACCCCAGTTCAGCGTCTCTCAACCCTGACAGCCCATTAACAGCACCTGTCTCACTGTCCCCCCCCCCCCCCCCGTGCAGGACAAGGCCACCTCCCCTCGTCTGCACCACACCGTCCCCCCCCCCCCCCCAACTTGCGCCGCCATGCCTTGACGTCAACGTTTGCTCCGGTGCACTTTTTTCCCATTTCCGCGGCGCACGTCTTCCAGTCGCGCCAAACTTTCAAACCGGCCCATTTCCGGGTTGCGCGCTGGCCCCGCCACGCGTGTGCTGCGCGCCCGGACTGATTCGCGTTGCTTCGGGCGCGTTCGGAGCGCGCGGGCCTCGGCTGCGGCGCGTTCGCAGTCGCCCCAGAGTCGTGCGCAAAAAAGCCGCGCACGAACCCCTGACGCGTTTTCTGCCGGATAAATTCAAATGCGGGGCGAAGAGCGGGGGGGTATATTTAGACAGGCCGTTGGGGGGGGGGAGGAGGGGGGGTGGTAGCTGAAAGACAACACTGAGGAAGTCGCATGGCCTAAAATATCTGCTCACACAGCTTCTAGCAGGAGTGAAGGGGCAGGTGCGAAGACGGCTAATGGGCATTTTGTCGACTCGCAAGGCGCTTCCCCCCTGCAGACTCGTGTGGGCTTTCCTACTTTTTAACCACGCATAAACTTGTATCGTGCACCAGAACGCAACCGGCTTGTTAAACTGACCCGACTGTTGCACAAACGCACTATCACCGACAAGGCGAGAGGGGGGGGGGGTGTACAGTACATGAGCCGTGCGTAATAACGCGCGGCGCTAAGGCGCGCTCCGCCGAGCTGCGGACGGGACCTACCTTCCTCTGCTGCTTCTCCCAGGCGGGGTCCAGCAGGAGGTCCCTGTCCCAGTCCTCCTCCTGGGTCATGTACGTCTCTTCCTGGATCGTGTAGGAGTTGCTGTAAGTCATTTGGGTTTCGACAGCTGTCATCATGCCGCCTGTCAGGACTTCTCGCGTCCCCCTCGAGCTCAAAGTCAGAAATTGAAAAAAAAAAAGTAATCAGCAACAACGACGGGGTTGTCTATGGGCCGTTATCACAGAACCTCCTTGGGAGGAGAGGTGTCGTTGTGGGGAGAGAGAGAGGAGACTCCACGGGTGTGAGGTGCCTGTGCGGAGAAGACCCTGCCGGCCGGAGCTCCTTTCCTGGTCAAAAGTGGCACACGTGACCGCGCCCCAATAAGTACGGCACCACACGGCGTCGGTATCAGGTTCGGACCCCAACGAGGTGTGAGGGGGCGTGGCTGACACACGGGGGCACCGATAAGCAGGCTTGCGCTTGGTCGGAAGGTCCGTCAGTCACGCCGCTGGTGGCCCGGGAGGTTTTTATGGCCTGCGAGGCGCACCTGTTGCTGCTAGTGACTCGGAGGCAAACGGGTCGCTCGCCTCACGGCTCCTGAGAACCACGTTAACTCTCCGGCGGACCTCTGAAGTGTTCTTGTCACGTCGGGGCTCTCGGGCACACTCGTCCCCTTTATTTCTGAGCCAGGCTGTATGGCGAAAACGAGAAGGGCTTCCGGATCCTCTTTGCATGATTCTAACGAATGAAGCAGGCTAGAGTAGAAACGACATACGGAGAGGTCATTAGGGAGGACCGGGGAACGTTGTAACGCCGGGTTAGTTGTAACGCTGTTGTCAGTCTGACCAAGCAAAAAAAAAAAAAAAAAGAAAGAAAGAAAAAGAGCGGCGGTGACGTCATCAACAGCGCGCACTCCCGTTTCCTTTTCGAGCGCGCAGAAGTGGCGTGTAGAGCTCTGATCAACGTCGCGGGTTTTACCATCAAAAAACTGATTTTCGTGAAAGAAAATACAAAAATTGTATCAAGTTTTTGTTTTTTTTGGTTGTTGCCTAGCGTCGATTGCACTGTAGGGTTGACTTACATAACATACAGTAGCAGTTTCTCTTGTTTAATCTGACGCTTCGCATTCATGCTAACTTCAAATCGCATGCTAAACCAGTTAGCTATGTAGTGGCTGTTCGGCGTGGGGCTGGTTGTAACAGTGCATGCAAAGTGTTACAACCAGCCCCTTATGATGACTCAGAATATTTTCGTACCTCTCTTTTCCAAGCACGCCTAGGCAGTGGAAGCGTAAGACAGACAGGGGAGACAGGGGGTGTCCGTGCAGACGTCCTGAGAAAGGCTGCGGCTGAAGTCAGGCAGGGGGAAATCAGTGATACCAGTCACCAAGGCACATTGCATCGGTCACGCCACACTGTAGATACTGTAAAGCCTCGCAGAAGCCAAGAGAGGAGGGTTCGAATGAACGGCACCATGTTGGCCGCCGTAGTCGTCAGACTTCAGCGAGGCGCAGGAGCAACTCTTGACTGAGTATTTGAAGGAAGCAGCTGATCTGTACTGTGTCCACCCCCGAGAGGAAGGATTGAGGTCAATCAATCAAGCTGCATTTTATAGACCTGAATTAAAAAAATAAGCCGGTAGATACCATCGATTAACAGCTTTCCCGCAACAGTTACTGTGGCTTATTCATCACTGCTGGGCCCCAAGGGGGTCACACGCCATTCATGGGGGATACTACTGACTTGCAGTTGGCAGCGGATAAGTGTAAACACTCCCCAGTCACGGGTGGAGAAATCCACGGCAAGATCTGACTGGCTTTCAGGCTTCAAGACACGCCGTCCAAATCTGTCCACCGGAAGTGCACAGCCGCGCGGGTCACGTGTGGACGTTGTCAGTTCTGGATCCGCAACGCCTGCGCACAAATTCCCCATATGAAGGCATGATATCCCAGGATTTGCTCAACCTAGGATCCCAGGGATATGGACTTGGGGGGGGTCGTGACCCCACCCCAGGGGCAGCCCTCTACATGTACCACAACTGTGACAGTGATTGAACCCCCTGCGTGCTATGTGATACGCACATGCAGGAGTACACGCACACACACAGAGCAATTGTTTTGTGGTAAAGTTAAGAGTTTTAGAAGGAATTCCTTTACATTTTTCGATTTATTCCCCAAAATTTTTTTTAGTCATTATTCGTCAATAAAATTCCTGCATACTGTAGCGTGCATGGATAAGTGGACACGCTGGCCGCTGGCTGGCGAGTCTGACCCTTTAGTCTAGCGGTTAGCGAGGTCTCCTGCGGTGCGGGCGACGCGGGTTCGCTTCCCGGCCGCGGCAGTTCCCGTGGTCGCGTTGTCCCCCGAATTCGCTACAATACACTGGATAGCGTGGGTATTGTTTCAGCAAATGACCTCTGTACATCCGCAGCTAGTTTTACAACTCCACTCTTCCTGCATTTGAAATAAACTTAACTCACATAACATCGACGTTTGACAGCTCTGGCATGAACCACTTGTGTCCAAACAAAACGCGTTGGCGCCATCCCCGGTCTGTCCCACGTTTCAACAAGTTCGTTTTTAATCATTATTTTGCCGACAACCATGGTGGGACCGCCAGGCTACGACGGGACTCCTTAGCGATGCCCGACCTGTTGGCCCAGTCCATGTGTTTAAAGTGGGTTATGTATTCAATCCTGGGTACTGCTGATAGGTCATTCGGTACACAGAACGCACTAGCTTAGCCACCGCATAGCCTCCTCCATACGTTACCCGTGGCAGACTCCCATCCAAGCGGTAGGGACCCTTAATAACTCCAGAGGTGTGTCGTCCATTTCCATTTAGCCTAAGCTCGTTATTGTAACCGGCTATGTTCTTGCCCGGTGCGGGATTAGATACGGGGTGTACTGCCCCACAAGGCGACATCACTAACCGCTCGGCTAAAGGGTCAGACCCGTTAGCTAGGGGCTAACGTGTCTTATTAGTAGTTTACAGTCGTCACCCTCTCCCGGAAGCGCGCCCTCGCGCTTTGTTCTTCCCGCGCTCCGAAGAGACTTCTGAGGATCTGCACACTTCCGGATCCCACCGCTGCCACCAATGGAACCGGTTATTTTCTTGCCCGGTGCGGGATTCTATACGGCGTGTACTGCACCACAAGGCGACGTCACTAACCGCTCGGCTAAAGGGGTCAGACCCGTCAGCTGGGGGCTAACGTGTCTTATTAGTAGTTTACATTAGTTATGCTAATAAATAAATAAATAAATAAAATTCATTCACGAGTCAAAAAGAAATTTGTCCGCCATGTTGCTTTGGAATATTTCTCCCGCGGCCAGTTGTTTCCATGGAGACGACAAGTCCCGCAAAGAATTGTGGGACGACTAATCATTTAGCCACCGCTAGATTTGCGTCCTAAGGTTGCGTTTACTAACATGTACAACCTATTAGCGTACAGTATCCATGCAGTATGAATAAAACGGTATGACTATTAAAGAACGAACGATTGGCAAAGCGACGGGTAGCGTCGCCAGTACACGTCACAGGCACGTGCGGCTTATGCTAATGTAACCGGTTATTTTCTTGCCCGGTGCGGGATTCGATACGGGGTGTACTGCACCACAAGGCGACGTCACTAACCGCTCGGCTAAAGGGTCAGACCCGTTAGCTAGGGGCTAACGTGTGTTATTAGTAGTTTACACTAAGCTAACAGGCGCTAACGCAGCTTCAAGACTGATGGAAACGCATAAGCCAGCAATCCTATGAAAATGAATAGAGTCCATGTTTGTTTGAGAATCCTTAAAGGCCATTATTTTTATGCCCCTTTTCATTTTTTGTATTGGACCGAGACAGGGTTGTACCTGGAATCTGTTATTTGGACATGTGTTTCACATCATGCTGTTGAAGCCTATTCTCCAAAAACATCAGCATGTTAACCCAGGGGCGGATCTACAGGGTGGCAACAGGGGTGGCAGCTGCCACCTCTGGGACACAGTCTTGCCACCCCTGTTGCCACCCCATTTATAAATCAGATATGTTTTTTAAAGTATATTTTATGTACATGCATGGTGAAGGTCAATGAGACCCGCACCAAACTCATCTCAAACAGAAGTCGCCGATTTAGAATCCCCCTCCCCCTCACAGGCGCGGATCTACAGGGTGGCAAGGGGTGGCAGCTGCCACCTCTGTGACACAGTCTTGCCACCCCTTTGCCACCCCAGGAAAAAATCTCTAGATCCACCACTGTGTGAACCTCCAGGCCTGCGTAGCATAAATGCAGTCAGGTATGTGAGCTTCTGTGGAGAGGCACTCTGTGTGCACACAGATACCCAGGTCTTAAAGAAACGCCATCCACGGCCTGCTCGTGTTCTGGGTGAAGGCTAAAAGCACATTTTCCCAGCAATACTGAAAACAGAAGAGTGAACTGCTCCATAATTCATGGCTATTTTTTTTACTCAAGATTTCCTTACATGATGAACTGTATCGCGAATCATCCAATATCGAAGGGGGAAACATGATATTGCGAACTGCTTGTCATATAGCACAGAAACAGAATAAAACAAAAGAGAACCAGACTTTTTTAATCAGATAGAAAAAAAATCAAGTTTATTTGATTTCCATGCATGCTGAACAATACCCTCAGGAGATTTCAGAAATGCGGGGCAAGGGGGATATAGGCATAAACAAGCTTCCACGCAATTTCCCTTTATATCCAGAACCTGTCGTTCACAGCGAGAGCACATTCATCACATCAAACCCCCCTCTGCCTAGTGCTTCACTGACATGGTCACGTTCGGATTCAGATTCCGTCCGCCCGAAGTAAAACAGATACCCCCGGAGTGTGAAGCACTGAGGTGTCTTTGGAAGTCAAAACGATTCACATCGTAATTACCTGGCATTTGGATGTAACTACACTCGTCTTGGTCCATTAACCTACTTGGGGAAGCTTAGCGTGCTGAGTGGCTACGTGTAGTTACCCTCGGGTGTGTTCACGTGCCACTTCTGTGCTAAGAAGGTTGACCGCGTGCAGGTGTGAATAATGAAGCACATCTGTATGGTCAGGTGCTGCTTAGGTGGACCCTGAATGCCTTGCACCGATACTGCAAATGGAATGGAGAAATACATGCACCACAAAGACGGACTTGGCCTCTGGTAGCGACTAAACAGACAGCAGACAAGTTTCTGAGTAATGGGGGACATTTGGAAGAGAAATGCTTGAGTTAAAACTGTTGGAAACCTACCCGTCAGACACGCTGACCTGAGGAAAGGGAGAGTGAGCGGTAACAGAGAGGTGTGATTGTGATTCATACTGCTGTGAAACTGGAACAGTTTTAGTCAGGTTCAGACTGACTAAAAACTTGCCCCGGCCTCCGTTTGGAAGCACGAGGCAAGTCAGTTGGGTCCCCCGGGGTGAAATGTGGTCCAGATGTCACCGGCCTGCACAGCTCAGACATGTCCAGCATATACAAAACACATCAAAACAGATCAAAACTGCAGTTTCCCATCAAAACAACAACAAAAAAAAAACCGCACAAGCAGACCATCACAGAGCTTGAGCATCTGGACACATCTCCAGTTGTTGGACACATCCAGGGCAAGAGAGTGAGAGAGAGAGAGACGGGGGTGGGGGTGAGTCATCGGGGGGTTTGGTTGTCAGTGGAGGAGTGTGTAGGTGAATTCAGAGTGGGCTTTAGCTGTGTGGCTGCAGTCGCCCAAGCAGGAGGCTGAGCTGGCAAACGCCCCACGGCTGTGCAGTGTGGGGAAGAGTGGGAAGGTTGTTTTTCTTTTTTTTTGGGGGGGGGGGGGGGTCGGGTCTGCTTCTTGATCATGGAGGATGAGATGAGAGTTGGTACTGTTCATTCTTTGAGCGAGTTGTTCAAAAGGGGAATTTAAGGCTACCGAGTGGCGGTCTTGCGGTAAGACTCGATCGCGTTGTCGTCATCATCGGACTTTTTAACTGAATTTCGCTCGGAGGGAAGCGACCACGAGTTTCATCGTTATCTCTACATAAATGTGTTTCAGGGATAACGCTCCACTAGCAGCCATAATGCCGAGCAGACTTCTGCGTGTCCCTGAAATGCTGCCAAAATTGTGTCCAGCAGATAAACCTGTGAACTGCCGTCTTCACGAGGCGCTCGGTCACGACAGCAGCGCCTCGCTTCTACTCACGTCGGAGACTTTCACGATGCCGCCCACCAACGGTAGCAGCAAACCAGGGAGGAAGGGCTGTGCTTGTTTGTCAGTGACATCACCGGCAGGCAATCTTCCACCCCGTTTTGGTGGCTTTTTAGAGACACGCAGAGGCTCGTGGAGGGTTACCCCGACAACGCAGAGAGGGCGCCATGTTGAAAACGGCGATTTCTCTTTAACGCTTGTAAAAACGTTAGTAAAAATAAATCTAGGAGTGACAATGTCAATGTCAGTGGTGGCAATATTCTGAAAGAGCAGCGATGATATGAAATGGATGATCTACACTTCATTGCAGCGGCATTAACGTTCACAGGTTAGAAAACGTACAGAGAGCAGTCCTGTAAATAGGCTTCGAGTAAGGGGGGGGAAAAAAGCAGCAAAAAACGAATTGCCAACGTGTTCATGGTGACGGCCTGTACAGCAGAAACACGCCTCCAGGATCAGGAGAGCGAGGGCAGGGCGGGGAACAGGGGCGGGGGAGGGGGGGGATGCGGGGACGGGGGAGTCTTTACACTACCTACTCACCTGACAATCAATTCATCTATCCACTTCCTCTCCTCCTTCCTCCCTCTGTCTGACGGACGAGGCAGACCGAAGGCCACAACCTCATTCTGTCTTGACGCCATCTTTCCTTCTCCGACACCTTGTCCAGCGGCTGTCAGAGCAAAGGCCGGACAACTCAGTCCACGGTACTGGTGTGTGCGTGTGTTTGTGCATGTGAGCGTGTGCGAGTGCATTAAGCCTTGTTAAAGCAGACAGATAGGAAATACTACACATACGGTCGGTCAGGATGCGTATCCAGCCAATCCAGCTGATCCTAACGAGACACAAAGGGTGAGCTGCCGAACCAGAAAAGTCCTATAAGAACCCTGAGATGGGCGACAATCTGTAGGTCATGCCGGCCTCATATTTGGGCCGGTCATCACTACACTATAGGATGTTTCTGATAAGGACACAGTCTGTGAGGGACTGGAGAATGCGACTGCTGTTAAAACCCTCCGGCACGAGGCCCCCCGTTTAACAGCCGAAGACCGCCATGCTTCAGCTTGGCTCTGACACAGAAAACAGCAGCGAGACTGAGAGCCGTGCAGAGCAACACCCGCCATTTCCACTGTCAGCCAAGCAGCTTCGTCCGGGCAGAACACTTACAAATCTATGCGGAGCATCCCTGAGTCCAGCCACGGCAGATACAACCGTCCACGGTCTCACGTCCAAGTTGCTACGGTTACTGGGGCGGGGGGGGGGGGGTCAGGGAGCGGGTGGTGGGTTGTTTGATTGTTGTCAGCTGGGTGGGTTCTGAGAAGTTGATTCCGAAACCAGTGCCATGACAGCAGATCCAAGATGGCGAGCGGCAGTGGCGGCGGGAAGCGCTAGTGTGAACGGCGGAGGAGAGAGGCGAGTGGGGTGAGTGGCTAGGGAAAGGGTCAGAGAGGAGAAGGGGGTGGGAGGAGGAGGAAGAGAGGCGAGTACGGCGATGAAAAGGAGTTCCCTAACGGGCGGGGGGGGGGGGGGGGTAATCCACACATGCCAAGCATCAATACACAATTACTTAAAAGGATTTCTGTTCGCAGGTTTTACTGTGTCCTACTACAGAGGCAGACTGCTACAAACACGACGCGCCGGTACACACGACAAATCAAGTCCAAGTCTGCCGCCATTTTTTTTGGGGAGCCCCCCCCTTTTTTTCCCTCCCCAATTGTACTCTGCCAATTACCCCACTCTTCCGAGCCGTCCCGGTCGCTGCTCCACCCCCTCTGCCGATCCGGGAGGGCTGCAGACTACCACGTGTCTCCTCCGATACATGTGGAGTCGCCAGCCGCTTCTTTTCACCTGACAGTGAGGAGATTCGCCAGGGGGACGTAGCGCTTGGGACGATCACGCTATTCCCCCCCTCCAGTTTGCCTCCCCCCCAAACAGGCGCCCCGACCGACCAGAGGAGACGCTGGTGCAGCAACCAGGACACACACCCACATCCGGCTTCCCACCCACAGACACGGCGAATTGTGTCTGTAGGGACGCCCGACCAAGCCGGAGGTAACACGGGGATTCAAACCGGCGTGTTGGTAGGCAACGGAATAGACGGCTACGCCACCCGGACACCCCCAAGTCTGCTGCTTATAGCTGTACTCGGCCAAAATAGGCCGTTATGCGCGCGCGTGTGTTCATGTATTGGCTGTCTGGAGGAGGATAAGTTCTCGCTACCATCTAATTCTCCTCTTACTGTAAACCCTCGTTATCGCCTTTTTAACTAGTGAACATTCAGTAAAACCTTCTAGTTTTGATACTGCAAACAATGTGTCTTTGACTTCCACTGGTGTGTGTCTGTACTGGGTCAGTGTATGTCTAATACTGTGGGAATGGTGAGTGGAAGTCCCGGGGTGGTGTAGCGAGGTTATATCAAGTCAAGTCAATTTTATTTGGGCAGCCCATTACCACAAATGACCAATTATTCTCGGTGAGCTTTACAGCGACACATCTTGTCCTCGGACTGAGATTCGAGCTCCCGCTCCCGCCAAGTGTGTAAGCCGCGTACTTTTTCAAACTCTGACGGTGAACTGAGTCTAAATATGTGCACGGGATGAAGTGCTCGTGCACGTACCCGCATGATTAAGCGCAAGACACGTCAACGTCTCACTGCAGCCAGGGACCCGAAGCTGGCAACCCTGTCACAACCCCCACATGACACTGTCTGTTCAAACACCACCCAGCGACCAGACGGAATGGAAGGCGACGGAACGTTCGCTTTTTAACATAAAGGAAAGTGGAAGTACATCAGCCATGTTTGGATTTTTCCTCTCCAGCTGTACTTGGCCAATTACCCCACTCTTCCAAGCCGTCCCGGTCGCTGCTCCACCCCCTCTGCTGATCCGGGGAGGGCTGCAGACTACCACGTCTCCTCCAATACATGTGGAGTCACCAGTCGCTTCCTTTCACCTGACAGTGAGGAGTTTCACCAGGGTGGCGTAGCGTGTGGGAGGATCACGCTATTCCCCCCCAGCTCCCCCTCGCCCCTGAACAGGCGCCCTGACCGACCAGAGGAGGCGCCCGTGCAGCGACCAGGACACATACCCACATCCGGCCTCCCACCCACAGATGCGGCTAACTGTATCTGTAGGGACGGCCTGACCAAGCCGGAGGTAACACGGGGATTCAAACCGCCGATCCCCGTGTTGGTAGGCAACGGAACAGACCGCTACGCCACCCGGATGCCCCCTGTTGAAACAAAATTAAGTAATCAGATGGAATTGAAGGTGACAGAAAGTTGGCTTTTTAACGGAAAGGAAAGTGTAAGTACATCAGCCATGTTTGCGATGGTTTATTGCTATTGCTTCCCTGCCATATATACGTATATATCTATCCAAGAATCTGTCTGACTAAGTAAATAGGACACACAGTAAAACCCAAGAAACCAAACTATCCCTTTAGGGCAACACATACACACACACACATCACAGGATAGGCAGACAGGCAGGGTGTAGACAATGTTTTCCTGAGCTGATATTGGATGGGAAAAGGCGGCTCATTTGATTTTGTGGGGAGGTTGCCAAACCCCCCCAGACCCATCTCTCTCTCACACACACACACATTTACATACACACACACCTGGGGTGTCCATCACAGGTGGAGAGGAGCTACGGGTGGTGCTGATGGTGGATGAGAACAGGGAGTGTTCTATCAAGGCACAGTCAGAGAAAAAGGGGTGGCAGGTGTGTGTGTGTGTGTGTGTATGTGGGGGGGGGGGGCAGTGGTTTTGTTTTCGTTTAGTCGTTTTCTTTACCTTGGTAGCGAAGAAGAGCGAGAGACAACGATTTCCTGCTGCTGCAACTGGTGTCACACTAAAAGTCCTCCCCTTCTGTGGCCCGCGCCGCCACGCTCACGCGTGGGACGCACAGCAGCTGCCCCCGGCGGCACGGTGACCTAATTCAGTTGAGATAGTTAGTCAGAGGGCCGTGCGGTCAGCGGGGCTTGGCGGCAGAAGGAGGGATATTACACATGCAGGTCTAGAGTAGAGTGGACACAAGAGACACACAGGGAGGTTTTGGTGGAGGAGTAGGCAAGGAGAGACCAGACCAGACCAGACGCACACCCCTTTAGCCCCAGCCACAGAACTGCCCCGCACATCCAAACCCACCCCGGCCGCTCCATCTGCACGCCCCTCCCCAGCTCTCACAACAACAAAGTGCACGTGTGTGTGTGTGTGTGTGTTTTTGTGATGCCTGTGCATATTAAATACACTCAGCCGGATGAATTCTTGCCTCTTTTGGTCATTTCAAAGGCCTCAGCATTTCACTCGCCAAACTCTGTTCATGACATACAAGATTTATTTGTCGTCATTATTTTTTCTGTCAAGTGTGACGCTTTTGTCGCTTTTCTTTCGAGTTTGGCCTCTTTTGAAACGCTCAACAGAGACGGTCTGACACAACGGAGCCAAGAATACCACTGGGAAGCCATTGGGTTACAATGCGGAGGGGTGGGGGTGGGGCGAGACGGAGGACTCAGCAAGACACTCCGGCCTCGGGACAACGGATCTGAAACACAGTCTGAGAGGCTGGAGAGAGACGGGAGCGCCGACCCAGACTTACCCCGACCAAAGACAGCTTAAGCTGGGGCAGCATCTCTACCCGTCTTCCCCCTCAGTCCCCACCCGGGGTGGGGGGGTCTCACACGGGTCTGGCGGTCATTCCTCCAACAGGAAGTGGAGAGGACAAACGTCAACACAAAGAAGGGGGAATGTCCAAACCCTTGTGCTTTCTTTTAGCGCAGTAGTCAGTCAAACATTCTTTATTCAAATGGTGGATATATATATATATATTTATATATATATATATAAATATATATATATATATAGTATACATAGTTCTCAATAAAAAGCATGCCGGCTTCTACAATTCCTTTTGTCCTTTTTTGTTTGTTTGTTTCTTAAAAAGGCAAAATTATAATACTTTTCTAAAAAATACGTTCTCAGACATGGTAAACAAAACAACTTGCAATCACATATTTCTACAAAGGATGCAACTGGTATATAAGTGTGTGTGTGTGTGTGTGTTTGTGTGTGTGTGCGTGTGTGCACGTGCGTGTGTGAGTGTATACGACACAGAAAGATTACATAGTGAGATGCAAAAGTCATCAAACCACTGAAACCACACGGGGGCGGGGGGCAGGGAGCCGGGGGGGGGGGTGAGGCAGGAAGGTGATCGTGAATCGGACCACACTCAAATAATATTTGCAAATAATTCTTGAATTCAGTTTTTTTTTTTTAAACTGCAGGAACGACCGGCCCGGCACGGTTTACTGCCTGAAACCCCAGCAGACGGCGTCAGAAAACCAGCCGGCCGGGTGTGACTGACAGATCTTCTGACACGATCAAGACCACCCCGATGCAGTAAACCTTGCCCACCTGGTCTCACACTGTAAAAAGTGAAGACACGCTCATCCAGGTATTTTCATTCTTAGTCTCATAATGCTTACTTCTAGTAAAACTGAGATATTACTGCTTGTGTGAACAGTGTACTGGTTTCATGATAAATAAAACTCTCTAACTTTCTGGTCTTGAGATTTTTTTTTTCAACTATTGAGGGAAAATTCCTTATAACAAGTGTTATTATCATGAAAAAAGCACACTTTATGGAAACAAGCAAGAAAATGGGGTATGAAAATATGACCAGCCACACCACCAACATGGAAATAAGCATTATGACCCTTAAAACAAGATAAAATACCTTCATGAGCTTGTCTTGTTTTTTACAGTGCACTATGAGTTTAATAGAAACACAGATTTTTTTGCAAATGCTATTTGATGCAGGTGTTGTAAATGGAAAAGGAAGGTAGTTGAGGCTGACTGGAAGACACTGCTCCATCTCTCGGGTCATTGGTACTAATGCTATCGTGGTTTCTCACAAAAAAAAATCCTATCATTTCAAACAATCTCCTGCTATTTATTCCACGGGGAAAAAAAACTGCTGTGCTTTTTGTTGGTGGCCTATCCGACGCTGCGCTTTGGAAGACCCCCGTCATCTGACTCGACCCCGACCCACACGGTTCAAAAGAAACCAGTCGAAAGCACTTAAAAGAACAGGAGTTCCCTCCTCTTAATGCACTTCTTTCAGAGCTTGTAGGCACATAGTTTAGCTCGTCACATACCACCACAATGCAGCGATGGCGCCTGCTAAAGTAGTAAACAATTCAGTCACCGGCCAGCCGCAGGGTTTACGTGTCTGACTGAACCCCAGGTCGACTTGGCGCCATTTAAACTACGTTTAAAAACAAACATGTAAAACACAAACACATTAAAAAAAAGGCCTAGAAATACAGTGAGACTACTGAAGTGTATATACAGTACAGAAATGTCTTAAAATGTGCTGTCTGTCCCCTCTCTACACGGCTGACAATGAAAGCTTTGCGGGTAGCCGGCTGAAATTCTACAGACCAGTGGAGAGCTTACCGAAGCATTACACTTGTGTCGTGTGACAGCACAGAGTGAAAGTAGAGGGCCTGTTCGTCTCCACTGAAATTTATTGTCAGAGGTAGACAGGTGTTAGAGAAAGAGAGAGAGAGAGAGAGAGAGAGAGAGAGAGAGAGAGAGAGAGAGAGAGAGAGAGAGAGAGAGAGAGAGAGAGAGAGAGAGAGAGAGAGGTGAGACAGTGTCTTTCAGCTCCTTAGTTACAATGTGTGGGGATGGGGGGAGGGGGTTGGGAAAAGGATCAAAACATACATTACAGTACGGATGTGTGCTTTATGCTTTTTTTTTTCCGGCCCGAAGCCGCAGCTGAAGCCGCTGTTTGTACTAAAGTGTGTTGAACCTTTGTGTGCTGCAAGGTCGCCACAGCTCGGCTCACACGTCTCTCTCACTCACTCACTCCTTCACAAAGCTGTCGCTTCACATTCGGGGCAAGAGAAGCGCCCAGCTCGCCCAAAAGACCTCGGTTCTGCTGGCCACGAGGCGGTACAGACAGTACACAACGTGTGCTTGTTTCTGACTCCCCGTCGGATCGGTACACTCTCCAACGTAAGGCGAAAAAGGATTTCAAAACTAGCTGCCATGACTGATTAGACTGATTGCCTCAATGATCATTTAGGCCTGCGGAGAATGGTCTACTGGTTTCAAAAATGTTATGTTTGGCCTGAGAAAATCAAAACTGATTTGCAGAAACAATAAAAAGGCATCATCGGGTCAGACAAATACTGGCACAAGTGTGAGACTTGACTGGCACAATTAAGTAAAAAAACAAAACTCAAAAAACCAACAACCCCAAAAGAAAACTAAACCGAGAAGCACTTTGAATGCCCATTAACACCGATGACAGCAACTCTGTCCCTTGTTTTGCTGCACTGCACGTGAGAAGTCAGAACCGAGGTCCGCTGGTTACGACCCTCTTGTAGCAGGTTAAACCAAGGAACCCACAACCCCCTCCCTCCCCCACAGACACACACACGATCAAACTCACACACACGCGCACACACACACAGCCGCTGTGCGGTGATGGAAACTGGTGGACCAGGGAGGGCAGAGGTGATGCATCAGGGGGGAACAGGGCGGGGGGGGGGGGTCGGGGGGGTTGAGGAGGAGCGGGAGGAGCAGAGAGTTGTGTGCGACTATCGGAAGGGGGGATCAGGCGTGTGAAGGGAGAGTTCGGGGCGGCGGAGGATGGCCTCCTTGCGCGTAGGCGGCGGCAACGGCGGCTCATACACCCTGGGCGCGGCCATGGCAGCTGCCACTGCCGCGGCGGTGGGGACCACTGGCCTGAGGGCATCCAGTGTGGCGACGGGCTGGGCTGTCATGGCGGACACGGCCGGGACCCCCGCCATGCCTGCCATACCAGGCAGGGCTGTCATCGTGCTGGGGGGCGGGTAGGCGTACTGGAACTGGGGGTACTGCTGCAGTTGCTGGTAATACTCCGTGTAGTACC
The DNA here is from genome assembly GCF_029633865.1 of Lampris incognitus. Taxonomy (NCBI): domain Eukaryota; kingdom Metazoa; phylum Chordata; class Actinopteri; order Lampriformes; family Lampridae; genus Lampris; species Lampris incognitus. Next base: position 30,839 of record NW_026611260.1, read on the forward strand.
TGGAAAGACAGGGTGGGCGGGTGGGGAGGCAGAGAGAGCAGGGTTTAGGTAGCAGTGTATTTGGGTTGTAAAACTACACAGTCAGAAAATGGAAGGACAGAGATACAGGGAACAGTTTATAGAGAGAGAAAGATGGTGTGTGTGTGTGTGTGTGTGTGTGTGTGTGTGTGTGAGAGAGAGAGTGTGTGCGTGTGTAGTGTGCCTTTATGGATGCTCAGCTGTAAATACAAATACCTGTAGTATCATTAGTAGTGTATAATACTCAGGGTGGGGTTTTTTAAGGTGGACCGTGGAAACATTAAGAAACAGAAACAGGTGGAGAAGCAGGGGTGTGAAGCAGGGTGAGGGGAAAAAAAAAAAAAAAAAAAGGCAAAACAGAACAAGAACAGGATCATTTGGTTTTTGGATCAGATTGACAGTCTTCTTGGTTAGTCTACCTGGCCATGGGGTCGTCTGGCACCTCCGCAGCCTCTTCTGCCGCCCGGCCGGCTGGTGTAGGGAGGAGGGGCCGGCGTGGCTTGGCTCTCTGATACATGAAAGGCTTCATCACCGGGTCCGGAAGGAGTGGCGCCGACCTGCGCAGGGGGCTCCGGTCGCGCTCGCCTGACTTGGCTGCAGCCGCAGCAGCAGCCGCGGCTGCTACCGTCTGCTGCTCAGCCAGAACCTGCTGCCCCTGGGCAAAGTAGTGTGCCTGCCGGGCTGCCTCCAAAATGGCTGATGTGGGGTCTGCTCCCATGGCCGCTGCTGCCCCCATGGCACTAATGTGGGCGTAGGCCGGAGTAGCGGCGCCGTATATTGCTGGGGCAACGGTGTATGCAGGGTTGACTGCTGCCCCAGCGGTGGGCATCTCAATGCCGTGAGCGGCGGTGAGGTAGAGCTGGGGGTTGGCCACCGTGGGTGTGTAAACAGGGGTGCTGTAAGCTGCTGCTGCTGCCGCTGCGGCCGCAGCGGCTGGTGCAGCAGCCACCTGGCCGTAGATGTTGGGTGTCACCGAGCCATACACCTGCGCAGTGCCTGATGTCAGAGCCGCCTGATTGGCCACTGTTCCATAGAGCTGATTGGCCACGTTGGCGCCATACACCTGGCTGGCAAGGGCGCCATACACGGCTGGGTTCACAGGGTTACCATCTGTGCGTGTGCCTGTGGTGAGCCCGGTGAGGGCGGCATAGGTGGGGTCGAAGGTGGAGGTGTTGTAGACTGAGTTGTGCACACTCTGTTGGACTTGTAGAGGCAGGCCGGCGGCGGCGGCTGCGGCTGCAGCAAGGACGGCTGCCTGGCTCTGGTACTGCTCCAGGGAGGGCTTCCCCACAGGACACTCCCCGGCATAGTGCCCCTGCTTCCCACAGCTCACACATGGGATCTTCCCTGTGGGCGTCTGCTTGCTGGGCTGGACCTTAGACAGCTCCACAGAGAGGGGACGGCCCTTGAAGGAGGTGCCGTGGAGGGCCTCGATGGCCTGGAGTGCGTCCTCCTTGTTCTCCATGTGGACGAAGGCGTAGCCTGCGGAAGAGGAATGCCTGGCTGTCATTGAGCACAGGGACAACAGTTAGGACCCCACTGGCATGCCACAGGAACTCAGGCTCCATGCAAATCTAAAGCACAGTATATGTACGGCCATACAGAGGGAATATAATCAGAAAGTTATTTAAAGATTAATAATTTATATTACAAGATTAAAGACAGAATCAAAGGTGTCAAACCATGTCTCTTTTCTTTGCTCTATGTGCTATGACCTTAATACAGACTTTTTGTTTTGGGTACAAAGAAATGAAAAAAACAAAAAAATGAATGAAAGCCACTTTATTCTTACAATGAACTTGTTCTCTGCATTTAACCCATCCTATCGTATAGGAGCAGTGGGCAGCTGCAGCGTCCACGGACCAACTCCAGTTCTCCTTTCCATTGCCTTGCTCAGGGGCACAGGCAGGAAGGCGTATTAACGCTAACATGATGGCTCTGGTTTGCTGTATACCGGTTCAGTGTATCACTCATCATATACTGAGACATGTTCTTTTTACTTATGTTATGCAATATATTTGATATATTATACTTTATAATTTCTGTATACACATTTTGTTTCTATATTCAAATTACACCGACATTCTTCTGCTGCTATAGTAATTCAGTTTCCATACAGAGAGATCATGTAAAGTCCAGCTAAAACAGAATTTCCAGAGGATCCAATTTCCCTATCGTGACGTACTTCCGAGTGAAACGGGACAGACAGGCGGGACATAACTCTGGGGGGAATTTGACTTGAACATTGAAAAGTGGGCGTGTTGCTAGCTAGCTAACCAATGACTCTTAGGTGTGTCCTGCTAAAAGTTGAAGATTGAATGATGGGTGGATGTCATATTGGTTGAAACCAGATGGTTCAAGCCTAGGTAAGCACGCGTCACATTTTGTTTTACAGGAAAAGAAAACACGATTGGATTTTGATATAAAAATACAATTTTTTTTTTGGGCAAATACAATACGACCGGGGATGTGATATAAAGGGCATTTAAAAAAAGAAAAGGTATCGCTGAGTTCAGGTTTGGAGGACAGGGAGGATTTTTAGCAAACTCAAAGAACACCAGCTGTCCAAAATTGAGCCCTATTTGCTCTACAGCACTTTATTCACCTTCCACCATTTTGTTTGTCTGGATTCTAACTGCAATATTAGCCACTATTCAGTGCCCTCAAAAATTCCCACAATGCAATGCATCGCCTCTTCTCCGCTCTGCTCGCATACTCACTGTCAAATACGGATGACAAGTAAACGCAAAGTGACGATTCAGTAATGTCTGAAAGTACTCCCTCGTACACTACTGAGTGTTTTGTCTTGATGCACGCTCAATAATCCAGGTAAGGAAATCCCAGAAAGTTGAATCAGTTCATCTGGACACAAAGTTTTAGTGGGTAACTTCCACAACTGACTGCAGGTATCCCCACCCTCAGCAGGTCAAGACCACCAAAACTCCACCCAATTTTCATTTGTGAAATAATTTCAGAAATAACCTTTCTAAATTAATATCAATCTGTTTTGACTAATTAGAAAGAATGAGAGCAAGTAGAGTGATTAATCTCTGTGGTAACGGCTATTGAGTTAACATTGATACACTTGATTATCGCAATTCTAGTTTTCACAATATTGTGTCGATGTTAAAAAACACTGCATCGATTCTTTAGATGACAAACAGCGACATGGCGGCATGACTACTTAATTGTATATGACCATCCCTGAACCGAGGGGGGGGCAAGAGTACATCTGTCGCCATCTTACAACGCTGTGACTGCAAACATTCCCAAATCCTCTGTGAATAGTACACACGGCCATTGAAACTCTCGTTAATGGTCATGGCAATCTGCATATGAAACTGATCGTTGGTTTCGTTCATTATGCAGCTGTGCCGTTTAAAAGGTTGGGGGATACCTGCAGTCAGCTGACGCTTAGATGAGTGATGAAACGTTTCTCCCACCAAACAGTGTCCAGATGAACTGACTCAACTTTCTGGGATACTGTGTGTTTCCTATGTATAGAATAGTGGATAAGTAAACTAAGGACTGACTCCTGACACAGCTCAGAACTCATTGTCTCTCAGAGTCGGGGCTCACCTTTAACCTTGTCGCATTCCAGAACTTTCCCAAAGGTCTGGAACAGCTCCTGGAGGTCCTCCGTGGTGCACATCCCGCTCAAATTACCCACAAAAACCTTGGTGGAATGCAGCGGCCTCCCACGCGACTCCTCCACCACTAAATTCCGCCCGCGAAACTCGCGTCCATTGAGCTCCCGGATGGCGCGCTCGGCGGCACCTTCACCCTGCAGATGGACGAAGGCGAACTGTCGCAGCACGCTGCAGCTAACTACCTGGCCATAGGACTCAAAGATGGCTGACAACTCCTCTTGGGTGGTGTCCAATGCCAAGTTTCCCACAAAGAGCTTCACTGTGTGGCTCTTGTCCATGGCGCTGGATGGAAATGAAGAGGAGGTTATTAAATGAAGTTTGTTTCTGGGGGAGAGAAACTTCATTAAGCAACAGTTGGCTGGTACAGTTGTAGTCGCCCGTTTCACTTGAATGTGATTGCAAGAATGTGGCGATAATGACCGCAAGAGGTGGAAAACATGTTTTGTCTTTGCTGAATATTGCAGTGAAATGACCGTATAAAATGTCTTAATGCATGCTCAATAATCCAGGTAGGAACAATCAAAGTTGAATCAGTTCATCTGGACACGTTTATTGACGAGATACGTTTCATCACTCTAGTGACCTCTTCAGTCTAAACTGACAGCAAGTGTCCCCACCCTTATAAACAATACAGTTTCATAATGACTGAAAGCAACGATCAATTTCATATGCAAATATGGGCGTGACCATTATGGGAATGTTTGCAATCACAGCATTTTAAGATGGCGACAGATGTACAATGTGCACATCCCTGATACCGGAGGAACGCTGGTTTGAACGGGAAGTCAAAGAGGCCATCTATGTAAAGAGGGAACGACCATCCCTGAACCGAGGGAGCGGGGGTTAAGAGTACGCCTGTTGCCATTTTACAATGCTGTGATTATAAACATTCCCAAATCCTCTGTGAATAGTACACATGGCCAGTGTAACTCTAGTTAATGGTCACGCCCATATTTGCATATGAAACCGGTCACTTGATTTCGGTCGTTATGCCGCTGTATTGTACTGTACTGTTTATACGGGCGGGGACGCCTGCAGTCAGTTGAGACTGAAGAGGTCACTTAGGTGAGTAATTAAACGTATCTGTCAATAAACATATCTGGATGAACTGATTCAACTTTGATATTGTATAAAATGTATAACAATTAATTTTCAGTTCTTCAATTTGGTGTTGAAAAAGGATATGGGCGTTTGGCTCAATGTCAGAACTGAGAAGACTCCCTTTCTCTAAAATGACACCATTTGTGAGCTGGGATTCAACACACCACACACACACACACACAAAACTACCATAAGACTGTCAACTCTGGGTATATATAATCTCTACATCTTTCTATTAATTGAACATCTTTAAAAAGGACAAAAAAAAAGAAGACCGGATAGATGATAGATATAATTTCACATATTAAATTCGCCCCAGACTAATCCGCTCCCCTGTTACTTAGACGCTGCTAAAACCGAGATTAACTCAGATTAGCCTAAAGAGGGAGCTGGGCTTCTCACAAGCATCTTACAGGTTAGGATCTCACTGATAAGCGAGGTTCATCCTCCGGCTCGTGTCAGATCGGGGACTCATTGTAGATCCGTCGAGGGATTGTGTAACTGAACACGAGAAGAGGCCTTGTAGAACCTGATAATGTAATAAATTCCCGATAATGTAATAAAAAAATCTGCCCGAGTCCATTGAAAATGCAATAAAACCTGATAATGTAATAACTTCCTGATAATGTAATAAAAAAAATCTGCTCGAGTCCATGGAAATGCAATAAAACCTGATAATGTAATAACTTCCTGATAGTGTAATAACTTGCTGATAATGTAATAAAGTGCATTTCCCAATAATGTAATAAACTTTTTACCAATAATGTAATAATGTGTTACATTAACGGGACGTCATTAGGGTTAGCGATGATATATAGTTTATTACATTGTCGGGAAATGCACTTTATTACATTATCAGGAAGTTATTACATTATCAGAAAGTTATTACATTATCAGGTTTTATTGCATTTCCATGGACTCGAGAGCAGATTTTTTTTATTACATTATCAGGAAGTTATTACACTATCAGGAAGTTATTACACTATCAGGTTTTATTGCATTTTCAATGGCCTCAAGCGCATTTTGTATTACATTATCAGGGTTATTACATTATCGGGGATTTATTGCATGATCGGGTCCTAACAGGCCTTGACACGCCATGCAGCCACAAACCACACTTGTGTGCACAAGTGATGCTCTGTCATCGGCGTGCGTCCGCCAACACGTTTGTGCGTAACGTCGCAACAACTGGGGCCCGTTGTACTCGTCGGTGTGCAACGTTTCTCTGCAAAATAAAAATCAACGACACTGTAGGAGATCCTATTTTTTGGTTGTCATCCTCGCACCGACGGGGTTATTCCACCGCAGGTCAAAGTTCACCGCGTGCTACAGGTCGCCTTCTACCTTCCCCAAGGACCTCGACGGCATGCCGTAAAGCAAAGGGCAGGGCGGAACATGACACGGAAGAATGGCAGTCGTGCATTCTGGCTCTGGCCGGGCTAAACGCGCACCCCCGACCCCCCTCCACCCCCCTCTATTCATAGAAGACGGATTAAAAAGAAGAGCCAGCTCTCCGCCGGCTAAACCCTCCGTTGCACGACGGCTGCTGCGCCGAGAGCGGGTCGAGCGGAGGCATCACCGGGGGGGAGGAAGGGGGGGGCTGTTTAGATGACGCAGCACAAATCTGACACGAACACACGTTTGCTGGGTTCCGAGTCGCTGAGACGAAATGAGGACGACAAAAAACCAAAAACACCGGTCGGGGTCGACGGTCCTTGCTGAGCGCCGGGGACCCGAACCGGGGACCTGAAGCGGGGCTGCCCGCTTTCGCTTTGTTTCCGGGCGCAACAAGCCACGGACATCGTGTGTGTGTGTGTGTGTGTGTGTGTGTGTGTGTGTGTGTGTGATATAGCTAGGTTTCAGCCAGGTTTCGGTCGTAAACACGGTCACGAAAATCCAGACGTCAATCAAACGCGGTTTCGACTCAACTGTAAAAAAAAAACAATCACACGGTCACGAAAATCCAGACGTCAATCAAACGCGGTTTCGACTCAACTGTAAAAAAAAAACAATCACACGGTCACGAAAATCCAGACGTCAATCAAACGCGGTTCCGACTCGACTGTAAAACGCGAAAGTCCGGACGTCAATCAAACGCGGTTTCGACTCAACCGTGAAACGCGAAAGTCCGGACGTCAATCAAACGCGATTCCGACTCAACCGTGAAACGCGAAAGTCCGGACGTCAATCAAACGCGGCTTCGACTCAACCGTGGAACAATCACACGTTAACAATCGGCACTTTCTTTTGTTTCTTCCTCCGCACAGAAAACGGGACACACCAACCACCGACACACACACACCAAACGCGTCCCCCAAAACACACCAACACGCCGGAATCGGGAGGTTTAATTCGACACACACACACACACACACGCGTCCCGAAACGAGAAGAAAGACAAAAGCGAGGCAGGGCTGGAACATTCTACCATCTTACCTCAGCGGTGGCGTTTTTCAAAATGGCAGCGCGCCTGCTTCCGCCGGGGAGAACGTCGGTATTCTGCCGCCGGGGAGGAGGAGGAGGGGAGGAGGAGGAGGGGAGGGGGGGGGGGGATGCTGAGAGCCCCGAAATGAAGAGCGGCCAGGCAGGGGAATGAATTCAAGTGTTTATTGTGACGGCATTACACGTCTACGACGGCGTATTGGGGGCCATCGTGGGTTAAAAAGAAGAAAAGAAAGTGGTACATTTCTGTGTATGGAAAAAAAAGAAGATATTTAAAGTGAACGGAATCAGCAGGTTCCCGAGTTTAGTGCGTTTTAAGTGAACTGAGAACAAGCTATTCGTGTCGTATAATACTGTAGGCGAAGTCGGGGCAGGAAGTGCCGCGGCCGGGAAACGAACCCGTATCGCCCGCACCGCAGGAGACGTCGCGGACCGCTCGACTAAAGGGTCAGACCCGCCAGCCAGCGGCCACCGTGTCGACCTCGTTGTCAGCGACGAAGCTTCTTCGATCTCTGCTGCGTTGAGGAGTTCAGCAGTCATCCACATCCGGGGTCGAATCCAAAGAGCTCACTGACGCATCCCCAGGAGGAGCGGGACTGATGCTCAATTTACAAACCAATGCATGAATGTGCTGCATTGTAAAGCTATACAATAAACAATATTGGTCTCTTTTGCAGGTAGAAAAAAGCAGCAAGCAAACAAAAAAAAAAAACAGGTTCATATAAGGACACTGGTCAACATAATGTTTCTTGCATGGGGTTTTTCAGCGGATTCAAGCCAGCTTTCGGGTGCTGAATCCAAATCTGGCATTGGGTTTTGCCTATCACATCAGGTTTTTGAACTATGAAAAAAATCATTATTTTTGAGAAAACAGCAACTTTACACTCGAAGTTAAAAACACACCGTTGCATTAGAAAATGGATAGATGCAGAAATGATTACAATGAATAAATAAACACTCAGCCTAGCATGAAGTTACTCAGGGAATGAATAGGGGTCATTTTTATCCCCGCCGAGATTGTCAGACTAGATGGTCAACTTTTGTAAAATCCTGAATCAGGAGCATGCAGATGGCACAAAGACTTGATGCGATAGAGCCAATCTGAGCTCAGATTTGGATTCAGCAGCCCAAAATTAGCCGAAAACAGTTTCCAAAGTCCATGCAAGAAAAAAAAAAACTATATTTTTGTAGACCAGTGTAATGATAAGTGTGAGTGCCCAGTAAGACTGCCATCGTGTCCAGGGAGAACATGCAGAGAATAAGAAACCTCATATAAAGGGATCTTGAATGTCAAATGAAGTTCAATGTCGCCCTTGTCCTTCAGTCCTGAGGCACCGATAAAGGAACTCGACACTGGACCGCCATGAAAAGCAGACAGCTGACCAGTGGGACCCCCGCCCCCCCTCCCACCAACCCACACACACACACAAACACATCTACCTTTCTCTTTGGCTGGAATTTGACTCTCTCCTCTCCCAAACCCGAGTCACTTACACCAACTCATGGCTTCAAAACGAACAGACAACTACAGAGAAGGAGGCACTATTCTAAACTGGACAGCTTAGTCTGGGATGAGAAGGGAGATTGTTCGGTTTTGCAATCAACACGGTTATGTGAAGCCTGAACAGTGTGATTTTCATTAGTATGGGTTCGTCATCACCGTCTCCGGACACTTAAAAAGGCAACCTGAAGCCCATTATTAAGCCGTGAATCACACAGTAGGCGTGGGGTTTAAATGGGTCGCTCATTTCATATGAGTAAATCAATTCTAACAGGTGATCAAACAGCCCTGGTTGGTGTGTGGTTAAAGTCAACCTTAAATAATATTAATGAACATAAATCGATGTATTTTCGCAGTCCCGAGCCATGTATTGAGCTGATCTAGTGCTTTGCCTTCCATCGAGGAAATGCAGTGAGACCAGCGAATGACCATTTCAGACCGTAAGAAAATAAGAGCTTGGTCTCTGGTTATTTGCTCACCCGTCTCTCCACACTTTCCTCGGTGTTTTTGTCTCTTTCCCTCATTCTGTCAATACATTTTCTCTCCCTTATTCCTGCGTGACATCATCAGCCACAAATGTCAAGAATCAGACGGGTGGCTGTGGGGTCCCAGGTTCAGAGGTTAGCTGTGAGTGTCTCCGTGCTGATCTTGCTGCGTCCCGTCCCGGCTATGGGTCTGTCCCTCTCCTCCCACAGCGTCACCCCGTCACAGGCACAGATCTGCTTTGGGTTCTGGAAGAGGCCCGCCGAGCGAGCGATGATCCCGCAGGCCAGCCTGTAAGAGGAAGATGTGGCGTTAAGAGATGTACGAGCGTGACGGAGCGAGGAAAATATGGCTTGAAAAGAAGAGTCCTTGTTTTGGAGTGGTGCCTTTCAAACCCGACGCTAAGCAGGGTATGTGAGCCGAGCAGCCCGATGTTGCCTGGAGGGAGGAACGCCTTTTTTGAAAGTCGGAGCGTCGCCGTTCTCCCTCGCTCTGACACCGCTCCATCCCGGCCCACAATACAACTGTAGCGGGGCTTGCCATACACTCATGTAGGCCACGTCAAATCAATCTGTTCGGGTTGCATGCTTCCATCTAGTGACGTAAATAGAGTTTAATGGAAATAAAATATAATTTGCTGCTAGTATGATTTACTTGTTCGGTTTGTGTGTAAGTATGGTGGCACTGCTTATTTGCTACCCTGTGCAGATGACAGCGTACAGCTTCTGTCGCAGCTGCTAAGTGGTGGATAAACAGGTGCTCGGCGATAGGAAAAGATTAACGGGTTTCAAGCACTGATCTATGATAAGTATCATTTATTATAAACACCAACATGAGGAGTTTCAAGCCCTGCAGCAGATATGGAGCAGGGTTTCTCATGTGTGAGCAAGGAGCGAGCACCGAGTGGAAAACAGGAAAGCTGTTTAAAAAAAACATTTTTTTTTTACAAAGTATTAAACGAGAATCTTTAAATAAGAAGTTATTTAGAGAATGAGAAGTTGGAGAATAGGAGTTATTTACAGGGTAGTGTGGGCTTATGCAAAGTGTGCATGTAGAGACGGCAGATGGGCACATTGCACTGTGTTCGTGCATGTATGTAGGTGTGCGTCGTGTGGTTTGGAGAAAGGGTTGATGCGGGTGGGGGATGAGGGTGGGTGAGAGGCAGTGTCAATATCTGTGGGTGTCTGGGGGCTTGTTGGAACGGCTTACTGCTGTGGGGAAGAAGCTGTTCTTGTGGCACGAGTTTCGGGTTTTTACAGACCTCAACCTCTTGCCAGAGCAGAGGGGAGTGTTTTGAAAAGACAAGACAAGTTGCAACGGCCACGTGTACTATTCAGAGGACCGGAGAGTAGCTGCAATCACAGCATTGTAAGATGGCGACAGATGTACTCTTAGCCAGTGCCCCCCTCCCCCTTAGCTCAGGGATGGTCATTCTCTCCCGACTCCCCACTCAGATGAGTGTAAGATGAAGAACCTCTCGTGGTTGCAGTGATTCAAAACCTCTGTTCTCGCCATCACCCCTCCCTCTCCTCACTCACTCTCTAGCTCGCTCGACCAACGTTGCTCCCTTGCTGCCTGATCCGAGTCAACCGTGCGTATGGGCGACTCACGTCTACGGTTGAGTCAGGACGGGCAGCCGTAGTGTCAAACCCAAAACATGATGTATTCGGGCACGAGTCTTCAAAGTAAACGAGAAGTCCATCGTATTTCACAAGCCAGCAAATCACTCACTGCTGATCTCAGCACAGGAGAACTGGAGGAACCGACAATAACTCTCCTCATTCACCTCGCCACCACGCGGAAGTGACTTAGTCTTTCCAATGTTAAAACTCCGCTATAAAAATACAATTTTAAGAGTAGGATTTCTCACAGGCACAGCTGGAAATCATCTCAGTACGTCAGGCAAAATGTTTTTATTACGGTTTTTTTTTAAAGCTTGATTATTAGGTAGATTTTTTAGCTTGAGTGCTGCATATTAACACCCCCCCCCCATATTTCCCAATCAATGGACCTGGGTGCTGTGCAAGTCTTCTAATGGCAGGAAAAACACTGGTTTTTCTTTCCGTGCGTGCGTGTATTTCCCTTCTCCTGGTAGGCGAAAAAAGGAGTGGTTTGCCTTGTTCCATGATCACTGATCATAATCACTGATCATAATCACTGATCATGATCAACCTTTCACTCTCCCTCTCCCACCCTTAACCCTACCACATACTCACATTTCCCCGGAGTTGCCAGTCTGCTTTGAGAGGGGGTGGCCACCCCGACCGAGGTCATCCTCTCCTTCATCCACCACCAACGATCGGCCAATCACGTCCCATACCTGCAGTATAGGGGTCATGTGACAAACCATGAGGAAATTGGGATCTGCTGCAACACAATATTTGTTTAATGAGATGTTGGTCTGCAGCCCGTTTCAGTTTAAATTTTTTCACCATCGTCTCTTCATACCCCACTGCACCAACCCCACTCCGGCCTTGTGACAGGCAGTAACACAGAAGCGAACAGAGTAGCACATGAACAAGTACACACAGAAAGTGATCATTTGTTGTTGGTCATGTGTTCGGTCAGCAGGGGGAGCTCTGCTATGGGAGTTCAGCCCTGAGCTCGACTCACTTGACCTCGTAAGGCGGAAGGGAGAGTTAACACGAGCTTCTGACTTAACCCGAGTTAAATCGTAAAAAAACCAAAACGATAACTTTGTGTTACACTCGTCCAAAATAAGGGCTGGTAAGTGGGTCATAAGAAACATACAAACTGAAAACAGGTCTCATTAAAAATAAAGGAGAAGACGGCGTCATAAGATTGACCTTGGGTCTGAACAAACAGCGCCATACACGTCAGTGAGGCTTATCATATCAGCACAGTGCACAATGGATCAGTTCAGATGCAAGTCACGGAAAAGTACATTGAACTTTCAAATAGGGTAAATTTCCAAGCACTCACAGCAATGAAACCTCAGTAAAGGGAAAAACAGGGTTTCATGCCATGAAGTCAGCTGACAGTTAACGGTCAGAGTGAAAATGTACCAAGCACTGAGTGTTTGCAGTCGTTCTTACAATTCCCATAAAGCCCGAGGAGCCAGCATCAGAATGGGAGGGAGCACACTGGTTGTATTTCACCTTCAGTACTTCTGACAACTGTTTGGAAGTGCTGGCAGTCATTACGGACACAGGGTGTGTGTGTGTGTCATGACTCAAATTCTGTCCTACATCCAACGCGTCAGCCGAAAAAAAACATGTGGTTGAGGCAGTACTTCTGTCAGTTAAAAAAAAAAGAAAAAAAAAGAGTCGACACGACCTCAGCCAGTTGTGGAAACACCGCCTCATAATGAATCAGAAATCTCAGCATAAAACGTTTAATTAACGCCCTAAGTGGAGTGAATACACTTCTTAACAGTAGCTTTGCTTCGCTGGTCCCCGGGGGAAACGGACACAAAGGCTGCCACGTAAAAACACATACAATATACTACGGTAACGAGACAAAAGTGCTGAGCGCAGACAAGTGCAGACATAAAGTGCATTCAAATATGTGCAACACAGCACCTCATTTCACCCCCTCGTCACGTCCCGGGTTCAGGCGACTCGCTGGCGGGAGGGGTGAAAGAGTTCGTATACCTGTTCAGGTACCTTTTCCTGTATTCAGCTGGAACCCTGTAGCATCTACCTGACGGGAGCGGTTCGCGTTCTGAATACAGGGCATGACACAGGGGTCAGCGATATTGTTCCTCGCCTGTCGAGCTATTGTCTCCTCAAAGAGCGTTTGGAGAGAGGGAGGCTCCCTCACCCCCCCCCCCCCCGTCACTTTCACTGCTGTGTGGACCGGCCTGTTTATTTGTGATTCTAACTTAACCGACGTGTTACCAAACCAAGCTGACATGCCGTATCGGACCTCACCTCTCCTGGGTCGTCTGTCAAGGACGCCCCTAATAAGGGGTTTCGGGTGTGCATGTTTGCTTAACACATGGGGCGCCACTCCACGTGCAGCTCTGTGGTTCTCCGCTAACTGGAGATTTGGTGCCTCTCCATTGTCGAGATACACCGATCATCTGCAAAGCCACGATGTCCCCCCGGTCCCTAACATCAGTCTGTCGATGAACGCAGCTAGGACTACTGCCACCCATCGGAGTAGCAGGATTTATTATCAAGGTTTACTCCTCTAGATTCGCTGCGTTCTGCTCGGCCGTCTCCTGACAACGTTAACAGGATTACCGCGAGGAGGGTGTGGCTCTTCACCCCACACGGACGGTAACTCATCACGGGGGAGGCTATATTTTGCTCTTCACATGATGCTGGGCTGTACGGAGACCAGTCTAGGACGCCATGAAAGACCATCTAGGAAAAGTGCTACTCCTATACTTAACCCCTTAACCTCCGGATAGTAATATACTCGCGAGCACGGCATGATAAAACAACACCATTACCCTCTGTCCAACCCCAAACACAGCGAGTCTGCTCAAAAAGCGGAGTCTCTGTTGGATCCTGGTACATACAGACAATACGAACACCCAAGTACTTGTAAGCATGAACCTGGGTAATACAAGCATTATGGCTCAGCAGTGGAAACTGATCCCCCGGATCAAACATAATTTCTTGTTTCCTTAGTGTTTACAATGAGATGATGGTCGTCACACCATCGTAATTTTTAAAAAAAATTTATTTCTGATTTTTCCCTTTTTCTCCCAATTTAGTGGCCAATCGATCCCTATTTTAGTTCAAACACCCACCCTCATACTGCATGCGTTCGCCAACTGCATCTCTCCGGCCGGCAGTCTCGATGGAGACGCCTCCCCACTTTCATGAAAAGGCGACTCCAGGCCGAACCACGGCTTTTTCCGACACACACAGAGACGCATTCGTGTGACGAACACGAGCCGACTCCGCCCCCCTCCCGAAGACAGCGTCGCCAATTATCGCTGCTTCGTCGAGTCCGGCCACAGTCGGATCTGACGAGACCGGGGCGTGAACCCCGGTCCCCAGTGGACAACTGCATCGACACAAAGCCGATGCTTAGACCGCTACACCACCGCAGATGTAAAAAACTTTTTAACCTCCAAACTAAAGCCAGAAACGCCAGTGTCTGTATCCATAAATCCCAAGATGGCAGTGTGATCAGCAAACTTGACAACAAAAGTCCTGGGATGACTGCTTGTCCAATCATTTGCATATAATGTGGCTCTGTGTATGTGTGTGTGTGTTACCTTTAGCTGCGAGTCCTCTAATCTAAATGAGGCTCTGCCATCTGTTCCAGCAACAACATTCCCCAGATCACCTACATGCTGCACAAAAGATACACAAGAATTTAACACAACTCGCAAGCGGTACAAGGAACACCAAACCTTTATAATTATTACAAATTAGCTTTAATTTCTTAGTTACACCTTTATTTTAGGGGGTCGGAGGGGTTCAGAAATTACCTAGTATTAAGGTGGTAATTACCACATAACTTCTTAGAAATAAGGTTGAAATCAACTTGTAATTTGGGTTAGTGTTAGCTGTAAAAACTACCACCTTATTACTAGGAAATTACAAGGTAATTTCAACCTTATTTCTAAGAAATTACCACCTTATTACTAGGAAATTACTAGGTAATTTCAAACTTATTTCTAAGAAATTACCTGATAATTAGCACCTTATTACTAGGGAATTACTAGGTAATTCCCGACCCCCTAAAATAAAGTGTTACCAATTTCTCCTCTACGGCTCTTCGCTCCCTCTCCAGAAGGTTTCCTGAGCGGCTATATCGAATCAGCTCCGATATTTCATTATCTCTCCAGAGTCATACAAGATACAAGAAACTAATTTGTGCATTTGTCATGTTTCCATACAACCAATATCCAGCAGCCCCAATTCTACACCCCACCATCCATGCCATGTTTTAACCCTTTCACCCCTCCATGTTCAAATGTTTGGACAACCTCGACTGACACCATCCAGCAACGAAGCTGTGGAGTAGCTGTATGAAAGGAGAAAAAAAGAAGAAGCTTTTACGTCGTCATTATTTTTACAGTGCTCTGACAAACAGATGTGGCCCTACCCTTTCAGCGTCCCCCGGTCCGCCATGCTGTTTCCCAAAGGGATTATAGTGCTCGCCACAACTGTACAAAGACACAGCGACAAACACAAGCTTTATGTCGAGGATAAAGGAAAATATTCAATTAAAATCATAGATTGCCTCAATAAAACGCAGACGGCTTAATTTATTTTGTTTTTCAAATAGCAGCCACGTTGGGTGTTGCCGACTGGTGGATGTGCGCTATACTCTTCAGTTGTGACATGCACAATTTTCTTTAGTGCCCTTCCAAGCAGTTACCCTCAACCCAATAAATTATTGTCTCTATAGCCACGTTTCCATGCAATTGCCAAGCAAATTTTTGAAAGAGCACAAACATCGATATAACAAATTTCTGCCACGGCTTCCTGAACGGAGAAGATAGCTATGTTGGGGGGGGGGGGGGGGACAAAACACCTAATTTACAAGAAAAATTGAGTCTTTGCTGCATCATTATTTACTGAACAAACACACTTCCATCACTATTTATTCATTTAGAAGAAAAGTGATGTTTCCATTCTCCCTTTTTAATTCAATACATCATAATTTGCATCAAAATAGCTTCATGGAAACATAAGCGTCTACTAGGGGATTTTAAACCTCAACGTGGTTTTGTCCTGTGGCCAATGTTGGAACACCACAGAATGAACAACTGCAAAAGAGATAAACCCCAACATAACGTAACTTCGTCACATGACAACTAACCACAAGCCAGAGGGTCTAGACCCAACAGGGGTACCTGAGGCAATCTTGTGTGAGGTCACCTAGGGTATGGACATGGAGTCCATGGGCTCCAGGCTCCAGGCCATCTATGGTCCCATCAATCACACATCTCTCCTCAGACAGCTGGACAAACCGCACCACTCCCTGGATTGGACCCACACCAGCCAACATGGCCACTGCAGCACCCAGGTCTGTCATTGAGATATGGTGATGGGTGAATTTAAAATAATTCACATTTGGCTCAGGAAACAGACCCTTCTGCCATCGGAGTCAACCATCAAGACTGCAGGGAGTATCTCTGAGCAAGACGCAGAATCCACTCCAGCTCCAGGGGGGGCATTATCGTGAGAATTCCCTTTCATAAATACAGTATCAAAAATGTTTCTATTCAAAAGACAGATTTGACATTGCCATCAAGCTTCTTGGGAGTCTTGGCATTCTTTTTTTTTTTGTGTGCGGCATTTTCCGCCTTTATTATTTAGAGATGGGAGAGAGAGGGGATGACATGCAGCAAAGGGCCCAAGCCGGACTCGAACCCAGGCCGCTGCGGTAAGGACTCAGCCTTATGTGGTACGTGCTCTACCAGGTGAACCAATGGGGCGCCCCGAGTCTTGGCACTCTTCAGTTTTTTTCCCCTTCACCAGAAATCTCTTACATCATAAGTACATTTTTTTTAGTTTTTGTTCATGGCTGAACTGTCAGAATCCCTCACGGACACTTGAAATGGTTGTCTGAGATTCACTCTTAGACCAGAAAAACAAGTGTACGGCGTGAGAACAAGAGCCCACGTACACACACACACACACACACACACACACACACACACACACACACACACACACTTCCTGCAGTTTCCAACCTTGCTGTGATCCGATCCCCTTCAGCACCGCCCTGCGTCCGGTGCTCTCTATCAGAGCCTGCACCTCCGCAGTGGTCAGAGTCGCCTCCACCAGCACCTCCTCCTTCTCCATATTGATGCTAACCCATGTCACTCCTGCACACAGAGCAGTAGAAAGCAGTCAGAGACAGACACACACACACACAAAATGATGCAGAACAAAAAGAAAATGAGAAAAGTAGTCACGTCCATTCAACCATGTAATGTGATGTGTGTGACACGAAGTAGAAAACTGACTGAAATACACAAAGGCCCCCGATTCATCTCCTGTCAAGATCACCACACAGACGGGCTCACAGGCATCGTTTGTTACGTTTTCATCCTGTGCATCATAAATGACTGAGAAATAATGCTGAAACGATCTTTATTTTATCAGCAGAAACACTAATAATGTTGGTATTCTATCAATAATTTTAGTCATTTCTCAAGTAAAAATACCAAACATTCGATGGTCACGACTTCACAGATGCCAAGATGTGCTTGCCCATCACCGATTAATGTTTTTATAAAAGGAATATTTAGGGGCTGTTTTTGTGACTGAGTAACAAGTTTTAAGACATCACTTTGGGAGTTTATGATGCAATTCGCCTTTTATTTTTCACCCGTTGTGGACCAAATGTTTCACTGGACAAACGATCGATTGATTAATCGTTAGCGAGAATACCCATCACTTGCAGTCCTGCCGAGTGATAACACTGGTCTACAAAAATATAGTTTTTTTTTTCTTGTATGGACTTTTGAAAACTGTTTTTGGCTAATTTTGGGCTGCTGAATCCAAATCTGATTTGCTCTCTCACATCAAGTCTTTGTGCTATCTGCATGCTCCTGATTCAGGATTTTACAAAAGTTGACCATCTAAGTCTGGCAATCTCGGCGGGGATAAAAATGACCCCTATTCATTCCCTAAGTAATTTCATGCTAGGCTGAGTGTTTATTTATTCATTGTAACCATTTTTGCATCCATCCATCTTCTAATGCAACCAGTGGTGGATCTAGAGATTTTTTCCTGGGGTGGCAAGACTGTGTCCCAGAGGTGGCAGCTGCCACCCTTTGCCACCCTGTAGATCCGCGCCTGTGAGGGGGATTCTAAATCGGCGACTTCTGTTTGAGATGAGTTTGGTGCGGGTCTCATTGACCTTCACCATGCATGTACATAAAATATACTTTAAAAACCAGAGGTGGAAAAACCCGGTCCAGAAAGTAAAAACCCTAACTGTGTCTTTACTCCACCCATGTACTAAACCATCAGATTGCACTGACTAGTTTCCCAAATTAGCTGGTTTAATACATGGATGGAGTAAAGGCATGGTTAGGGTTTTTACTTTCTGGACCGGGTTTTCCACCTCTGTTAAAAACATATTATCTGAATTATAAATGGGGTGGCAACAGGGGTGGCAAGACTGTGTCCCAGAGGTGGCAGCTGCCACCCCTGTTGCCACCCTGTAGATCCGCCCCTGAATGCAACAGTGTTTTTTTGTTTGTTTTTTTACTTCGAGTGTAAAGTTGCTGTTTTCTCAAAAATAATGATTTTTTTCACAGTTCAAAAACCTGATGTGACAGGCAAAAACTAACGCCAGATTTGGATTCAGCACCCCAAAGTGAGCTGGAATCCGTTGAAAAACCCCCACGCAAGAAACATTATGTTGACCAGTGTGATGAGCTGGGAGGAGAGCGGTCGGCTGCAGACGGGCAGCGCAGACCGATGCAGACCAGCAGGTCCGCATGGCGGACACCGAGTCGTCCGGTAACAGCTTCACTGAAACACACGAATCGATTTCTGCACACGTCACACAGCATATATTAATAATAACAAGTGTGTATGTGTGTGTACATACACACAGGGTGTTGTGATGCGTCTAGTGCAGCAGTGTGTAGTTGGAGGGAAGGTGCATGTGTTCTTCCAACCCACTTGTGTCCTTCCTGCCCTTAGCTTGCTGCCGCTGGCTAGCCTTTGTGGCGAATAGGGAAGCATGCTAGCGTGTAACCCTTCCCTTGCCAGTACATAGCCTCTCCTTCACCAAGACTCCTGCCAGGCCTCCCCGTGGCCACACGTGGTAACTGGGGTCTTGTGGCCCCAGGCTAACTTGGCAGGGGATCTCGGAGCAGCAGTGGGCCCCAGAGATATGGTGTGCAGGCCCACCCTGGTGGACACGTCCTGGCACCTATCATCCACTGCCCCGCTGCCTTGTGGGTGAGTCTGGGGAGACATAAGGCTAAGGGAGCTCACCCCAACAGAAAAGCAAGCTGTGGCGGCACGCTTCGAGGTGGTTTCCGAAAAACTGGATTTCCGGCAGCCCCCTGCAGTTGTGTGGAGGTGCCGGTCGTCTAGGGATCCCCCTTGCCACCGGATCCATCTCCTCTACAATCAAGTCATGTGGCGTTGGGAGAAGCGCACCCCCCATGCCACTTTAAAACCCATCTCTGCGCAGGTATCTTCTGCTATCTGAGTCCTCAAAGGACCCACAAATAGAAGAAGATGGTCATCATCGGGCACCATGGACAACCAGCAAGCAAGCATGTGTGTGTGTGTGTGTGTGTGTGTGTGTGTGTGTGTGTGTGTGTGTGTGTGTGTGACGCTTCCTAAAGGCTTGTTTACCTGGGTTGCCTTCAAGCGCTGCTCGGACTTGGTCAACACAGCTCCCGCATGTCATCTGCACAGCGAACTCCAACTGCGGGGGGGGGGACAAAGTGTTCAATGAAATGAAACAAAACACAGTAAAGTAACGAAAGAAAGTGCGGCCACCTGTGCAGACGACATCCTATCAAGGAGCGTGTTAAATCTACCACGAAAGCGACGGCGGCGGTGGTGCTCGGCTCCAGCGTTAGCTGGCTAGCTAGCTAGCCATAGCTAAAGCTAAGCGTTGCCTCGCTATGACCGAGGCAGAGACGTTAACGGTACGCGAACGGTAACGACGCAACGCGGCGTACTGTTTGGACGGCCTCGTTATTGAGCACGGCGAGGCTTAAAGCGAAATAGTAACGCTAACGTGCGTCTATGTGTAAGGAGTCGAACCTTGGTAGGGCGGTCCATCTCCGCGTCGGGGAGATACGACGCTGCCTGGCTGATAAGAGCGGAGTTTAACAGAAAACCTCCGACTTTTCTAGACGCGGAAACAAACTTCGCGACCGTCGACGCCATTTTCATGAGGTCCGCGCATGTCCGTTTGATGCGAGCGCCGCCATATTTGTGAGGTCTTTTTTTCGTCTT
Organism: Lampris incognitus; assembly: GCF_029633865.1. NCBI lineage: Eukaryota > Metazoa > Chordata > Actinopteri > Lampriformes > Lampridae > Lampris > Lampris incognitus. Next base: position 50,911 of record NW_026611260.1, read on the forward strand.
CTTCTTCTTCTTCTTCTTCTACTTCTCCTTTTATTTAAATCATATCGACTAAAACCGAACATACGTGCTTGATAGTTGTATTTACGTTGTTACATTATTTTACATCATTAGGATTTGCTGTTATTAATGTACAGTTTGAACTTATTCTTGAATGGTAGAAATAGTAGACATTTGCTTTTATGGATACATGGAGTTTTTGGTATCAATCAATCAATCAATCAAGTTGCATTTTTATAGCGCTTTTTTAGCTGCAACAGCCACTCAAAGCGCTTTACAGTTAATTAATTAATTCACACACACACACACACACACACACACACACACACACACACACACACACACACACACACACACACACACACACACACACACACACACACACACACACGATGGCATGGAAGTGCCAGAAATGCCGGTTCTCCTGTGATTGGTATAATAAATAAAATGGTTGAATTTATGACTATTTCTTTCTCACTTTGTCTCTGTTGTTGTCAAATGCTCCAAAAAGTACTTCCTGGCAACACAAAAACTATACCAGGGTAAATATAAACTATGACAGATCTAGAGATATCCTTCAGCAGAGGACTGGAGAGGGGTCAGTGGCAGAAGAGATGAAGTGTAGTTTCAGGGTGAGAGACAAAACTGGCAAATTCACCTCATTCATCCAACCATAATTTAGACTCTGAAGTATATTGAGATAGAGAGCTCGTTCATAATATAGCCGAGCCAAAAAAAAAAAAAACGCACACACACACACATCCTAGGCACCAACAAACACAGATAAGATAATTGGATAAAAATAGAAGTAATAAAAAGCAAAATTCGTAAAATACTAACACCAAAACCTTAACAAATGCATAAATAAAGCAATCTATATTTCCCAGCAAACAAGCCAGCTAAAACAAGAGCAGTGGGAAATGAAACAAGACGAAATGTAAAAATGTGAATTGCCCGAGGAGGAAAACGAGGTGAGTTTCAGAGTTCTGCATGCCATTCCAGGCTGCGTGCCCACCGTGTGGGAAAACTGGATTTTCCAACCTCAGTAGAATCGGCATTTGCACCATGAGCCAATCATCTGCCGCGGCCGGGGCGCGAACCCGTATCGCCCGCACCACAGGAAGCATCGCTGACCGCTAGACTAGAGGGTCAGACCCGCCAGCCAGCGGCCAGCGTGTCTTGTTATCCATGCACGTTACAATATGCACAACCTGAAACTTTCCCCCCCGTCTGCTGGCAGGTGCGGGTGAAAGTGTGTCGACAGTTGTGTGCGTGTGGTTGACGTTTATCCGCGGTAAATCTGGCAGGCACCGCCAAAAAATATGCCACGATCAATAAGCGCGCCAACAAACAGGAAACTGGTACGACCGCTGCAGCAGAAACCGGGAAGTCAGTGGACAACAGTTACGCACAGAGTCGCGCAGCGATAAACAGGGTCCGAGGGTAAATTGGTTATAATGTCTCTCTTAATGTTCTGTAGATAAAGATTTGCAGGGCAGTGTAAACTACTAATAAGACACGTTAGCCCCTAGCTAGCTAACGGGTCTGGCCCTTTAGCCGAGCGGTTAGTGATGTTGCCTTGTGGTGCAGTACACCCCGTATCGAATCCCGCACCGGGCAGAAAACAACCGGTTACGTTGGTGGCAGCGGCGGATCCGGAAGTGTGCAGATCCCCAGAAGTCTCTCCGGAGCGCGGGAAGAGCGAGTGCGCGCTTCCGGGGAGGGTGACGACTGTAAACTACTGATAAGACCCGTTAGCTAAGCGGGTCTGACCCTTTAGCCGAGCGGCTTGTGGTGCAGTACACCCCGTATCAAATCCCGCACCGGGCAAGAAAATAACCGGTCACAACAGTATTTATCTAACACGTTAAACTCTCTCATTTTATTTTTAATAGAAGAAAAAAATCTACGCGGTGACAGCCACGCCCCCCCCCCCCCCCCCCCGCATATTGCGTTTTTAACCATGGCGTCCAACGCACGGGAACACAGGCGCACAGCCGTTTTGAACGTTACCGCCACCTAGTGTCCGTTTTCTGTCGCCTCAGGCGCGCTTCGCTGAAAATCAGTGTCATCGGAATTTCTGTTTTTATTTCAATCCACGTATTGAAATGGAAACAGGGGCATCTGAAGTGGAGCTGTAAACGACCGGGGGGGGGGGGTAGGGGGGGTAGGGAGAGAATTGCTTTTTCTCTTTCAGGCCCGTTGAAGGCTCGCAATCACTTCCCTCAGCTCGTTTTTTCCATTTCATTATGTGTATAGATTATCATAGCCAGGTTGACCTGCAGATTACTGCAGTGGGTGCTATCGCTATGGAGATCACCACTAGCTGAGAGCCACAAGCACCTATGGCGCCGTGTGTGTGTGTGTGTGTGGGGGGGGGGTTATCTATACATCCTGACATTTCTGCTTAGTCCTCTGAATGCAGGATGGAAGCAGCGTAACATGGCGGAGGTACCACACGCCCCTTATATGGCACTAAATCCAGACTTCTTTATAAATATTAGTAACGACAAACGCTTTTACTTCATCTACCGGTAAATACTTCTCCATCCGTTGTCCGAACCGCTTATCCTGCTCTCAGGGTCGCGGGGGGATGCTGGGGCCTATCCCAGCAGTCACTGGGCGGCGGGCCCAGTGACTGGGTGGAGACACCCTGGACAGGCCGCCAGGCCATCACAGTAGACACCGTATTTTTTACCAAAAACAGTCGAAGCTCAGTAACTCTCATAAATTCACCAAAAGTCACTAAAGTGCGTCAAACATGTTACACGAACAACGGTGCAAACTATATTGCAACATGTGAATCTGCAGAATCAGCACAAAATGGCGTCGGCACTCTGCAAAACAACGGGTTGCTTTGTTAGTGTGGGGGGCATGTTCTCTCACACACACATACAGACGACTAGCTAAGCTCTTGGTCAGAATCCTTGCATGCAAACAGTGGGAGATGTTCTCTAGATATTTGGCAGGTTAAACCAGGGATGACGGAGGCCATCTGCCCTGCTGATGTGCGTTGAGCTGCGCCCTGGGGACCTGCTGGCTCTAGGGCCGCTGTTGTGAGGGCCGACCTTCCTGTCAGTGGTCCGAGTTGACTGGGAATACCCTGAAAGCTTTAGTGGCCCTAGAGACAGTCGATTTATCATAGCACTTGAGCTATATTTGGACTGCTGACTCTACATTTCTTATGTCCTGTAGGCACCGTGTATATTCCATACAAACAAAGCATACGTACCACTTATATGGTTTACCTATACGTATGAGATGATCTGTACACTGTGGTAGATGTACTGTACATGAGAACTCGCCATAGTGTGTGCTTGTGTGTGTGCCCTCCAGCAGCTGATACGGGAATACTTTCACTACACCATGATACCAAGAAGTCTATGATTGACAGAGAGAGAGGGGGGAGAGAGAGAGAGTGGGAGAGAGAGAGAGAGACTAAAGGGGTTTGACAGAAGACAGGTCTTTCTGTAGCGCGGTCGCCTCACAGCAAGAAGGTCTTGGGTTCGAGCCCCGGGGTAGTCCAACCTCGGAGGGTCGTCCTCTGTGTGGAGTTTGCATATTCTCCCCATGTCTGCGTGGATTTCCTCCAGGGGCTCCGGTTTCCTCCCACAGTCCAAAGACATGTGAATCTGCCATACTAAATTGAATGTGTGTGAGAGAGAGAGAGAGAGAGAGAGAGAGAGAGAGAGAGAGAGAGAGAGAGAGAGAGAGAGAGATAGAGAGAGAGAGGAGAGAGGAGAGAGATGGTCTGGCAGCTTGTCCGGGGTGTCTCCCCACCTGCCACTCAATGACTGCTGGGATAAACTCCAGTATCCCCGCGACCCTGACAGCAGATAAGTGGTTCGGATAATGGATGGAGGTCTTTCTGTAGCTGTTAGCTTGTAGCATTGACCTTTGACCCAGCTCAGGGACGTTTCTCTAGGCATGGACCACCTAGGCGACTGCCTAGGGCGCCACCTGCAGGGGGTGCGCTAATTGGGAGCCCCCCTCTACCCACCCCTTAAAAATATTCATATTTGGGCGACAATTCAATCTATGTGTATTTTTGATAAACATAGAAACAAAAACAAATATCACACACGTTAAGATTAACTTGTTTATTATGTGTGAGACGGTGTGAGAGAGGTACAGTGGGGGAGGGTAGGACCGTTCTGCCGGTCGGGTCTGCACTAATGAAACGATCTAGTTTAGAAAGAAGAAGAAGGGCGAGAAAGAAAGGAGACAAAAGTATAGAGGTATGTTTTTAATGGACATTTCTAAAGCATCCGTCTGTCTCTGGTTTGAGCTATTTGAAAACGTAGCGCACTAAGCTAGCTAACTAGCCTAAGCTAGCTAAACTAATGTAACCGGTTATTTCCCTTGCCCGGGGGGCGGGATTCGATACGGGGTGTACTGCACCACAAGGCGACGGTCACTAACCGCTCGGCTAAAAGGGTCAGACCCGTCGCTAGGGGCTAACGTGTGTTATTAGTAGTGTAGCAAATTCGGGGGGACAACGGAACTGCCGCGGCCGGGGACGCGAACCCGTATCACCCGCACCGCAGGAGGCATCGCTAACCGCTCGACTAAAGGGTCAGACCCGCGAGTCACCCAGCGGCCAGCGTGTCTTTTCACACGCGCGTTATCAGGCTCCGCCCCCCCCGCCCCCCCCCGACCGAAGGACGGCGGTTCGCAGGCCATGTTTTCCGGCGTTTTTCCGGCAATTTCTTGTACCCCCCCCCCCCCACACACACACACACACCCCCCCTTACGAACAACATTTTTTTGGTCCTCGAGAAACCCTCCGTGTAGTTTCTCGGTTTAATCGATGTGAGCAACCTGCACGTTGAGAGTTTGTGATACTGCTTCCTGTGTGGAAAATCACTTCCTGCTCTCCGCCCACGAGTTCGCGCGTCGTATGCAAACGAGCTATATCTCAACGGGGCATTTAGAGTTTTAAAAACCGGCGGTCATTTTGACCGCCCGTTGTCGTGTTGGGTAGGAGTGAAGTCCCCGGTCGTTCCTGGTGCTAGAGCAATTGAAAAATGCTAATCAGCTGGTTTCATACATGTTGAGTTTCGCAGCTGTGTACTGCCTCGTTGGAAGGCGGTCTAATTGTCACTGGAACCGGAACCGGAAGTGTCTCACCGCTGTAACGCTCACTGGCAGTGAGGAACGCGCTAGTTTATATCAACGTTTTGTGGGGGAGGCTGGTGATGTTGTGGTATCTGCAGGGATGCGCGCGCACGCACCGCACGCACGCGCACACACACACCATACAATCACTCATTTAGCGCACACACATCAAATCGTCTCAAGGGCCTGTGTATTAAAGCAGGCTGGACAAGCGAAACATAACCTTTATGGACATGATATGCTCTCTCTCTGTCTGTTTCTGTCTCTCTCCTCTCTCTCTCTCTCTCTCTCTCTCTCTCTCTCTCTCTCTCTGGCCCTCTTTTGCAATTCCAAATGCACCCACACACAAATGGCCCACACAGTAGCAGTTAATTTATTCTCAACATGAAAGTCTCTAAAACCTTTGCCCCCATGTTGATCCCCTGCACCGGGCTTTCCGTTAAAAGGAGTGCTCTGAGAGCGAGACAGAGGGGGGAGAGAGAGAGAGACATGTGAGCCCGAGGGAGCTGAATTTCCCATACATCTAAACTCTCATACACCTACGCTCTCTCTCTCTCTCTCTCTCTCTCTCTCTCTCTCTCTCTCTCTCTCTCTCTCTCTCCTCTCTCTTCTCTCTCTCTCTCTCTTCTCTCTCTCTCACCACACACACACACACACACACACACACACACTTAAACATGCAAGAGAGGCTTGGAGAAGCTGCTTGAAACCTAATCACTATCTGAACGCTGCAGTTTCAGTACAAGTGTAGGGAGAGGGAGGCAGAGAACGACAGACAGAGAGCGAGATTGTGTTTACGTGCACACATCCAAACGGTGCCGCGCGCGCGTGTGCACGTGTCAGTGCGTGTGCATCATGCATGCGTGTGTGTACATGTGTGTTAGTGTGTGTGTACATGCATGTTAGTGTGTGTGTGCGTGCAGGGAGTGCTTGCGGTGTCGAGAGCAGAGCTGTGTGTCTTGACTATCACTGATTCTTAAGGAGAAAACTACAGTCAGCTACAACTGATCCTGCGGTCTGCTATGAACGGGGCAACGAAGAACCTGATCCACTTCTGCCCGACACTGTAACACAAACCAGACTTTCACCCACAGCATCATGGGTACATGCATTTGACAGCAATAGGGCCACGGGGGGGGGGGGGGGTCCCACACTTATCCTATGCAAGGAGCGCGACAATGTTTAATTATTCATCTGTCGGGGACCATATAAAGGTATGGGGGTCAGAGGTCAGGCTGATGTGTGGTGGAGACTGGCCTTCAGCCTCTGAGAGACTTCAGTGTCACAAATACACGTTGATGCTACTGTTAGTTCATCTAGTCATGGGCTGACACCAGACATGTTGTGTATGGCTCTTTCAATGGAGACTCGTTTTGCCTCAGAGGGCCCTGTGTGGCGGGATACCGCCGGCTTACAGGTCCCCAGCGGAATACCTCCGGCTTACAGGTCCCCATAACGATGTAAAATTACAAGTCCCCATAATGATGTAAAATTACAAGTCCCCATAACGATGTAAAATTACAAGTCCCCATAATGATGTAAAATTACAAGTCCCCATAACGATGTAAAATTACAAGTCCCCATAATGATGTAAAATTACAAGTCCCCATAAACGATGTAAAATACAAGCCCCCATTATGATGTAAAATTACAAGTCCCCATAACGATGTAAAATTACAAGTCCCCATAACGATGTAAAATTACAAGCCCCATAATGATGTAAAATTACAAGTCCCCATAACGATGTAAAATTACAAGTCCCCATAACGATGTAAAATTACAAGTCCCCATAACGATGTAAAATTACAAGTCCCCATAATGATGTAAAATTACAAGTCCCCCATAACGATGTAAAATTACAAGTCCCATAATGATGTAAAATTACAAGTCCCCATAACGATGTAAAATTACAAGTCCCCATAACGATGTAAAATTACAAGCCCCATAATGATGTAAACTTACAAGTCCCATAACGATGTAAAATTACAAGTCCCCCCATAACGATGTAAAATTACAAGTCCCCATAACGATGTAAAATTACAAGTCCCCATAATGATGTAAAATTAACAAGTCCCCATAACGATGTAAAAATTACAAGTCCCCATAATGATGTTAATTACAAGTCCCCATAATGATGTAAAATTACAAAGTCCCCATAACCGATGTAAAATGACAAGTCCCTATAACGAGGTAAAATTACAAAGTCCCCATAACGATGTAAAATTACAAGTCCCCATAATGATGTAAAATTACAAGTCCCCCATAACGATGTAAAATTACAAGTCCCCATAACGATGTAAAATTACAAGCCCCATAATGATGTAAAATTAAAAGTCCCATACGATGTAAAATTACAAGTCCCCATAACGAAGGTAAAATTACAAGTCCCCATAACCCATACGATGTAAAATTACAAGTCCCCATAACGATGTAAAATTACAAGTCCCCAT
>NW_026611261.1:0-58419 GCF_029633865.1 Lampris incognitus
TCGAGAGTGTTTCTGACTTCACTAGATGTTGTGAATGTGTATACCCCTACCTCGAGAGTGTTTCTGACTTCACTAGATATTGTGTATGTGTATACCCCTACCTCTCAAGAGTGTTTCTGACTTCAGTAGATGTTGTGAATGTGTATACCCCTACCTCTCAAGAGTGTTTCTGACTTCACTAGATATTGTGTATGTGTATACCCCTACCTCTCAAGAGTGTTTGTGACTTCACTAGATGTTGTGAATGTGTATACTCCTACCTCTCAAGAGTGTTTCTAACTTCACTAGATGTTGTGAATGTGTATACCCCTACCTCAAGAGTGTTTCTGACTTCACCAGATGTTGTGAATGTGCATACCCCTACCTCGAGTGTTTCTGACTTCACTAGATGTTGTGAATGTGTATACCCCTACCTCTCAAGAGTGTTTCTGACTTCACTAGATGTTGTGAATGTGTATACCCCTACCTCGAGAGTGTTTCTGACTTCACTAGATATTGTGTATGTGTATACCCCTACCTCTCAAGAGTGTTTCTGACTTCAGTAGATGTTGTGAATGTGTATACTCCTACCTCTCAAGAGTGTTTGTGACTTCACTAGATGTTGTGAATGTGTATACCCCTACCTCTTAAGAGTGTTTGTGACCTCACTAGATGTTGTGAATGTGTATACCCCTACCTCTCAAGAGTGTTTGTGACTTCACTAGACGTTGTGAATGTGTATACCCCTACCTCGAGAGTGTTTCTGACTTCACTAGATGTTGTGAATGTGTATACCCCTACCTCTCAAGAGTGTTTGTGACTTCACTAGGTGTTGTGAATGTGTATACCCCTACCTCTCAAGAGTGTTTCTGACTTCACTAGATGTTGTGAATGTGTATACCCCTACCACTTAAGAGTGTTTGTGACTTCACTAGATGTTGTGAATGTGTATACCCCTACCTCAAGAGTGTTTCTGACTTCACTAGATGTTGTGAATGTGCATACCCCTTCCTCAAGAGTGTTTCTGACTTCACTAGATGTTGTGGATGTGTATACCCCTACCTCAAGAGTGTTTCTGACTTCACTAGATATTGTGTATGTGTATACCCCTACCTCTCAAGAGTGTTTCTGACTTCACTAGATGTTGTGAATGTGTATACCCCTACCTCTCAAGAGTGTTTGTGACTTCACTAGATGTTGTGAATGTGTATACCCCTTCCTCTCAAGTGTTTCTGACTTCACTAGATGTTGTGAATGTGTATACCCCTTCCTCTCAAGAGTGTTTCTGACTTCACTAGATGTTGTGAATGTGTATACCCCTACCTCAAGAGTGTTTCTGACTTCACTAGATGTTGTGAATGTGTATACCCCTACCTCGAGAGTGTTTCTGACTTCACTAGATGTTGTGTGTGTATACCCCTACCTCAAGAGTGCTTCTGACTTCACTAGATGTTGTGAATGTGTATACCCCTTCCTCTCAAGAGTGTTTCTGACTTCACTAGATGTTGTGAATGTGTATACCCCTACCTCTCAAGAGTGTTTGTGACTTCACTAGATGTTGTGAATGTGTATACCCCTACCTCGAGAGTGTTTCTGACTTCACTAGATGTTGTGAATGTGTATACCCCTACCTCAAGAGTGTATCTGACTTCACTAGATGTTGTGAATGTGTATACCCCTACCTCTCAAGAGTGTTTGTGACTTCACTAGATGTTGTGAATGTGTATACCCCTTCCTCTCAAGAGTGTTTCTGACTTCACTAGATGTTGTGAATGTGTATACCCCTACCTCAAGAGTGTTTCTGACTTCACTAGATATTGTGTGTGTATACCCCTACCTCTCAAGAGTGTTTCTGACTTCACTAGATGTTGTGAATGTGTATACCCCTACCTCAAGAGTGTTTCTGACTTCACTAGATGTTGTGAATGTGTATACCCCTTCCTCTCAAGAGTGTTTCTGACTTCACTAGATGTTGTGAATGTGTATACCCCTACCTCAAGAGCGTTTCTGACTTCACTAGATATTGTGTATGTGTATACCCCTACCTCTCAAGAGTGTTTCTGACTTCACTAGATGTTGTGAATGTGTATACCCCTTCCTCTCAAGAGTGTTTCTGACTTCACTAGATGTTGTGAATGTGTATACCCCTACCTGAAGAGTGTTTCTGACTTCACTAGATATTGTGTACGTGTATACCCCTACCTCTCAAGAGTGTTTCTGACTTCACTAGATGTTGTGAATGTGTATACCCCGACCTCTCAAGAGTGTTTGTGACTTCACTAGATGTTGTGAATGTGTATACCCCTACCTCGAGAGTGTTTCTGACTTCACTAGATGTTGTGAATGTGTATACCCCTACCTCAAGAGTGTTTCTGACTTCACTAGATGTTTTGAATGTGTATACCCCTTCCTCTCAAGAGTGTTTCTGACATCACTAGATGTTGTGAATGTGTATACCCCTACCTCAAGAGTGTTTTGACTTCACTAGATATTGTGTATGTGTATACCCCTACCTCAAGAGTGTTTCTGACTTCACTAGATATTGTGTATGTGTATACCCCTACCTCTCAAGAGTGTTTCTGACTTCACTAGATGTTGTGAACGTGTATACCCCTACCTCAAGAGTGTTTCTGACTTCACTAGATATTGTGTATGTGTATACCCCTACCTCTCAAGAGTGTTTCTGACTTCAGTAGATGTTGTGAATGTGTATACCCCTACCTCTCAAGAGTGTTTCTGACTTCACTAGATATTGTGTATGTGTATACCCCTACCTCTCAAGAGTGTGTGTGACTTCACTAGATGTTGTGAATGTGTATACTCCTACCTCTCAAGAGTGTTTGTGACTTCACTAGATGTTGTGAATGTGTATACCCCTACCTCTTAAGAGTGTTTGTGACCTCACTAGATGTTGTGAATGTGTATACCCCTACCTCTCAAGAGTGTTTGTGACTTCACTAGATGTTGTGAATGTGTATACCCCTACCTCGAGAGTGTTTCTGACTTCACTAGATGTTGTAAATGTGTATACCCCTACCTCAAGAGCGTTTCTGACTTTACTAGATATTGTGTATGTGTATACCCCTACCTCTCAAGAGTGTTTCTGACTTCACTAGATGTTGTGAATGTGTATACTCCTACCTCTCAAGAGTGTTTGTGACTTCACTAGATGTTGTGAATGTGTATACCCCTACCTCTTAAGAGTGTTTGTGACTTCACTAGATGTTGTGAATGTGTATACCCCTACCTCAAGAGTGTTTCTGACTTCACCAGATGTTGTGAATGTGCATACCCCTACCTCGAGAGTGTTTCTGACTTCACTAGATGTTGTGAATGTGTATACCCCTACCTCTCAAGAGTGTTTCTGACTTCACTAGATGTTGTGAATGTGTATACCCCTACCTCAAGAGTGTTTCTGACTTCACTAGATGTTTTGAATGTGTATACCCCTTCCTCTCAAGAGTGTTTCTGACATCACTAGATGTTGTGAATGTGTATACCCCTACCTCAAGAGTGTTTTGACTTCACTAGATATTGTGTATGTGTATACCCCTACCTCAAGAGTGTTTCTGACTTCACTAGATATTGTGTATGTGTATACCCCTACCTCTCAAGAGTGTTTCTGACTTCACTAGATGTTGTGAACGTGTATACCCCTACCTCAAGAGTGTTTCTGACTTCACTAGATATTGTGTATGTGTATACCCCTACCTCTCAAGAGTGTTTCTGACTTCAGTAGATGTTGTGAATGTGTATACCCCTACCTCTCAAGAGTGTTTCTGACTTCACTAGATATTGTGTATGTGTATACCCCTACCTCTCAAGAGTGTGTGTGACTTCACTAGATGTTGTGAATGTGTATACTCCTACCTCTCAAGAGTGTTTGTGACTTCACTAGATGTTGTGAATGTGTATACCCCTACCTCTTAAGAGTGTTTGTGACCTCACTAGATGTTGTGAATGTGTATACCCCTACCTCTCAAGAGTGTTTCTGACTTCACTAGATGTTGTGAATGTGTATACCCCTACCTCGAGAGTGTTTCTGACTTCACTAGATGTTGTAAATGTGTATACCCCTACCTCAAGAGCGTTTCTGACTTTACTAGATATTGTGTATGTGTATACCCCTACCTCTCAAGAGTGTTTCTGACTTCACTAGATGTTGTGAATGTGTATACTCCTACCTCTCAAGAGTGTTTGTGACTTCACTAGATGTTGTGAATGTGTATACCCCTACCTCTTAAGAGTGTTTGTGACTTCACTAGATGTTGTGAATGTGTATACCCCTACCTCAAGAGTGTTTCTGACTTCACCAGATGTTGTGAATGTGCATACCCCTACCTCGAGAGTGTTTCTGACTTCACTAGATGTTGTGAATGTGTATACCCCTACCTCTCAAGAGTGTTTCTGACTTCACTAGATGTTGTGAATGTGTATACCCCTACCTCAAGAGTGTTTCTGACTTCACTAGATGTTTTGAATGTGTATACCCCTTCCTCTCAAGAGTGTTTCTGACATCACTAGATGTTGTGAATGTGTATACCCCTACCTCAAGAGTGTTTTGACTTCACTAGATATTGTGTATGTGTATACCCCTACCTCAAGAGTGTTTCTGACTTCACTAGATATTGTGTATGTGTATACCCCTACCTCTCAAGAGTGTTTCTGACTTCACTAGATGTTGTGAACGTGTATACCCCTACCTCAAGAGTGTTTCTGACTTAACTAGATATTGTGTATGTGTATACCCCTACCTCTCAAGAGTGTTTCTGACTTCACTAGATGTTGGGAATGTGTATACCCCTTCCTCTCGAGTGTTTCTGACTTCACTAGATGTTGTGAATGTGTATACCCCTACCTCAAGAGTGTTTCTGACTTCACCAGATGTTGTGAATGTGCATACCCCCACCTCGAGAGTGTTTCTGACTTCACTAGATGTTGGGAATGTGTATACCCCTACCTCTCAAGAGTGTTTCTGACTTCACTAGATGTTGTGAATGTGTATACCCCTACCTCGAGAGTGTTTCTGACTTCACTAGAAGTTGTGTGTGTATACCCCTACCTCAAGAGTGTTTCTGACTTCACTAGATGTTGTGAATGTGCATACCCCTACCTCGAGAGTGTTTCTGACTTCACTAGATATTGTGTATGTGTATACCCCTACCTCTCAAGAGTGTTTCTGACTTCAGTAGATGTTGTGAATGTGTATACCCCTACCTCTCAAGAGTGTTTCTGACTTCACTAGATATTGTGTATGTGTATACCCCTACCTCTCAAGAGTGTTTGTGACTTCACTAGATGTTGTGAATGTGTATACTCCTACCTCTCAAGAGTGTTTCTAACTTCACTAGATGTTGTGAATGTGTATACCCCTACCTCAAGAGTGTTTCTGACTTCACCAGATGTTGTGAATGTGCATACCCCTACCTCGAGTGTTTCTGACTTCACTAGATGTTGTGAATGTGTATACCCCTACCTCTCAAGAGTGTTTCTGACTTCACTAGATGTTGTGAATGTGTATACCCCTACCTCGAGAGTGTTTCTGACTTCACTAGATATTGTGTATGTGTATACCCCTACCTCTCAAGAGTGTTTCTGACTTCAGTAGATGTTGTGAATGTGTATACTCCTACCTCTCAAGAGTGTTTGTGACTTCACTAGATGTTGTGAATGTGTATACCCCTACCTCTTAAGAGTGTTTGTGACCTCACTAGATGTTGTGAATGTGTATACCCCTACCTCTCAAGAGTGTTTGTGACTTCACTAGATGTTGTGAATGTGTATACCCCTACCTCGAGAGTGTTTCTGACTTCACTAGATGTTGTAAATGTGTATACCCCTACCTCAAGAGCGTTTCTGACTTTACTAGATATTGTGTATGTGTATACCCCTACCTCTCAAGAGTGTTTCTGACTTCACTAGATGTTGTGAATGTGTATACTCCTACCTCTCAAGAGTGTTTGTGACTTCACTAGATGTTGTGTGTGTATACCCCTACCTCAAGAGTGCTTCTGACTTCACTAGATGTTGTGAATGTGTATACCCCTTCCTCTCAAGAGTGTTTCTGACTTCACTAGATGTTGTGAATGTGTATACCCCTACCTCAAGAGTGTTTCTGACTTCACTAGATATTGTGTATGTGTATACCCCTACCTCTCAAGAGTGTTTCTGACTTCAATAGATGTTGTGAATGTGTATACCCCTACCTCTCAAGAGTGTTTGTGACTTCACTAGATGTTGTGAATGTGTATACCCCTACCTCGAGAGTGTTTCTGACTTCACTAGATGTTGTGAATGTGTATACCCCTACCTCAAGAGTGTATCTGACTTCACTAGATGTTGTGAATGTGTATACCCCTACCTCTCAAGAGTGTTTGTGACTTCACTAGATGTTGTGAATGTGTATACCCCTTCCTCTCAAGAGTGTTTCTGACTTCACTAGATGTTGTGAATGTGTATACCCCTACCTCAAGAGTGTTTCTGACTTCACTAGATATTGTGTGTGTATACCCCTACCTCTCAAGAGTGTTTCTGACTTCACTAGATGTTGTGAATGTGTATACCCCTACCTCAAGAGTGTTTCTGACTTCACTAGATGTTGTGAATGTGTATACCCCTTCCTCTCAAGAGTGTTTCTGACTTCACTAGATGTTGTGAATGTGTATACCCCTACCTCAAGAGCGTTTCTGACTTCACTAGATATTGTGTATGTGTATACCCCTACCTCTCAAGAGTGTTTCTGACTTCACTAGATGTTGTGAATGTGTATACCCCTTCCTCTCAAGAGTGTTTCTGACTTCACTAGATGTTGTGAATGTGTATACCCCTACCTGAAGAGTGTTTCTGACTTCACTAGATATTGTGTACGTGTATACCCCTACCTCTCAAGAGTGTTTCTGACTTCACTAGATGTTGTGAATGTGTATACCCCTACCTCTCAAGAGTGTTTGTGACTTCACTAGATGTTGTGAATGTGTATACCCCTACCTCGAGAGTGTTTCTGACGTCACTAGATGTTGTGAATGTGTATACCCCTACCTCAAGAGTGTTTCTGACTTCACTAGATGTTTTGAATGTGTATACCCCTTCCTCTCAAGAGTGTTTCTGACATCACTAGATGTTGTGAATGTGTATACCCCTACCTCAAGAGTGTTTTGACTTCACTAGATATTGTGTATGTGTATACCCCTACCTCAAGAGTGTTTCTGACTTCACTAGATATTGTGTACGTGTATACCCCTACCTCTCAAGAGTGTTTCTGACTTCACTAGATGTTGTGAATGTGTATACCCCTACCTCTCAAGAGTGTTTGTGACTTCACTAGATGTTGTGAATGTGTATACCCCTACCTCGAGAGTGTTTCTGACGTCACTAGATGTTGTGAATGTGTATACCCCTACCTCAAGAGTGTTTCTGACTTCACTAGATGTTTTGAATGTGTATACCCCTTCCTCTCAAGAGTGTTTCTGACATCACTAGATGTTGTGAATGTGTATACCCCTACCTCAAGAGTGTTTTGACTTCACTAGATATTGTGTATGTGTATACCCCTACCTCAAGAGTGTTTCTGACTTCACTAGATATTGTGTATGTGTATACCCCTACCTCTCAATAGTGTTTCTGACTTCACTAGATGTTGTGAACGTGTATACCCCTACCTCAAGAGTGTTTCTGACTTCACTAGATATTGTGTATGTGTATACCCCTACCTCTCAAGAGTGTTTCTGACTTCAGTAGATGTTGTGAATGTGTATACCCCTACCTCTCAAGAGCTTTTCTGACTTCACTAGATATTGTGTATGTGTATACCCCTACCTCTCAAGAGTGTTTGTGACTTCACTAGATGTTGTGAATGTGTATACTCCTACCTCTCAAGAGTGTTTGTGACTTCACTAGATGTTGTGAATGTGTATAGCCCTACCTCTTAAGAGTGTTTGTGACCTCACTAGATGTTGTGAATGTGTATACCCCTACCTCTCAAGAGTGTTTGTGACTTCACTAGATGTTGTGAATGTGTATACCCCTACCTCGAGAGTGTTTCTGACTTCACTAGATGTTGTAAATGTGTATACCCCTACCTCAAGAGTGTTTCTGACTTCACTAGATATTGTGTATGTGTATACTCCTACCTCTCAAGAGTGTTTGTGACTTCACTAGATGTTGTGAATGTGTATACCCCTACCTCTTAAGAGTGTTTGTGACTTCACTAGATGTTGTGAATGTGTATACCCCTACCTCAAGAGTGTTTGTGACTTCACTAGATGTTGTGAATGTGTATACCCCTACCTCTCAAGAGTGTTTGTGACTTCACTAGATGTTGTGAATGTGTATACCCCTTCCTCTCGAGTGTTTCTGACTTCACTAGATGTTGTGAATGTGTATACCCCTACCTCAAGAGTGTTTCTGACTTCACCAGATGTTGTGAATGTGCATACCCCCACCTCGAGAGTGTTTCTGACTTCACTAGATGTTGTGAATGTGTATACCCCTACCTCTCAAGAGTGTTTCTGACTTCACTAGATGTTGTGAATGTGTATACCCCTACCTCGAGAGTGTTTCTGACTTCACTAGAAGTTGTGTGTGTATACCCCTACCTCAAGAGTGTTTCTGACTTCACTAGATGTTGTGAATGTGCATACCCCTTCCTCAAGAGTGTTTCTGACTTCACTAGATGTTGTGGATGTGTATACCCCTACCTCAAGAGTGTTTCTGACTTCACTAGATATTGTGTATGTGTATACCCCTACCTCTCAAGAGTGTTTCTGACTTCACTAGATGTTGTGAATGTGTATACCCCTACCTCTCAAGAGTGTTTGTGACTTCACTAGATGTTGTGAATGTGTATACCCCTTCCTCTCAAGTGTTTCTGACTTCACTAGATGTTGTGAATGTGTATACCCCTTCCTCTCAAGAGTGTTTCTGACTTCACTAGATGTTGTGAATGTGTATACCCCTACCTCTCAAGAGTGTTTCAAACTTCACTAGATGTTGTGAATGTGTATACCCCTACCTCGAGAGTGTTTCTGACTTCACTAGATGTTGTGTGTGTATACCCCTACCTCAAGAGTGCTTCTGACTTCACTAGATGTTGTGAATGTGTATACCCCTTCCTCTCAAGAGTGTTTCTGACTTCACTAGATGTTGTGAATGTGTATACCCCTACCTCTCAAGAGTGTTTGTGACTTCACTAGATGTTGTGAATGTGTATACCCCTACCTCGAGAGTGTTTCTGACTTCACTAGATGTTGTGAATGTGTATACCCCTACCTCAAGAGTGTATCTGACTTCACTAGATGTTGTGAATGTGTATACCCCTACCTCTCAAGAGTGTTTGTGACTTCACTAGATGTTGTGAATGTGTATACCCCTTCCTCTCAAGAGTGTTTCTGACTTCACTAGATGTTGTGAATGTGTATACCCCTACCTCAAGAGTGTTTCTGACTTCACTAGATATTGTGTGTGTATACCCCTACCTCTCAAGAGTGTTTCTGACTTCACTAGATGTTGTGAATGTGTATACCCTTACCTCAAGAGTGTTTCTGACTTCACTAGATGTTGTGAATGTGTATAACCCTTCCTCTCAAGAGTGTTTCTGACTTCACTAGATGTTGTGAATGTGTATACCCCTACCTCAAGAGCGTTTCTGACTTCACTAGATATTGTGTATGTGTATACCCCTACCTCTCAAGAGTGTTTCTGACTTCACTAGATGTTGTGAATGTGTATACCCCTACCTGAAGAGTGTTTCTGACTTCACTAGATATTGTGTACGTGTATACCCCTACCTCTCAAGAGTGTTTCTGACTTCACTAGATGTTGTGAATGTGTATACCCCTACCTCTCAAGAGTGTTTGTGACTTCACTAGATGTTGTGAATGTGTATACCCCTACCTCGAGAGTGTTTCTGACTTCACTAGATGTTGTGAATGTGTATACCCCTACCTCAAGAGTGTTTCTGACTTCACTAGATGTTTTGAATGTGTATACCCCTTCCTCTCAAGAGTGTTTCTGACATCACTAGATGTTGTGAATGTGTATACCCCTACCTCAAGAGTGTTTTGACTTCACTAGATATTGTGTATGTGTATACCCCTACCTCAAGAGTGTTTCTGACTTCACTAGATATTGTGTATGTGTATACCCCTACCTCTCAAGAGTGTTTCTGACTTCACTAGATGTTGTGAACGTGTATACCCCTACCTCAAGAGTGTATCTGACTTCACTAGATATTGTGTATGTGTATACCCCTACCTCTCAAGAGTGTTTCTGACTTCAGTAGATGTTGTGAATGTGTATACCCCTACCTCTCAAGAGAGTTTCTGACTTCACTAGATATTGTGTATGTGTATACCCCTACCTCTCAAGAGTGTGTGTGACTTCACTAGATGTTGTGAATGTGTATACTCCTACCTCTCAAGAGTGTTTGTGACTTCACTAGATGTTGTGAATGTGTATACCCCTACCTCTTAAGAGTGTTTGTGACCTCACTAGATGTTGTGAATGTGTATACCCCTACCTCTCAAGAGTGTTTGTGACTTCACTAGATGTTGTGAATGTGTATACCCCTACCTCGAGAGTGTTTCTGACTTCACTAGATGTTGTAAATGTGTATACCCCTACCTCAAGAGCGTTTCTGACTTTACTAGATATTGTGTATGTGTATACCCCTACCTCTCAAGAGTGTTTCTGACTTCACTAGATGTTGTGAATGTGTATACTCCTACCTCTCAAGAGTGTTTGTGACTTCACTAGATGTTGTGAATGTGTATACCCCTACCTCTTAAGAGTGTTTGTGACTTCACTAGATGTTGTGAATGTGTATACCCCTACCTCAAGAGTGTTTCTGACTTCACCAGATGTTGTGAATGTGCATACCCCTACCTCGAGAGTGTTTCTGACTTCACTAGATGTTGTGAATGTGTATACCCCTACCTCTCAAGAGTGTTTCTGACTTCACTAGATGTTGTGAATGTGTATACCCCTACCTCGAGAGTGTTTCTGACTTCACTAGAAGTTGTGTGTGTATACCCCTACCTAAAGAGTGTTTCTGACTTCACTAGATGTTGTGAATGTGTATACCCCTTCCTCTCAAGAGTGTTTCTGACTTCACTAGATGTTGTGAATGTGTATACCCCTACCTCAAGAGTGTTTCTGACTTCACTAGATGTTTTGAATGTGTATACCCCTTCCTCTCAAGAGTGTTTCTGACATCACTAGATGTTGTGAATGTGTATACCCCTACCTCGAGTGTTTTGACTTCACTAGATATTGTGTATGTGTATACCCCTACCTCAAGAGTGTTTCTGACTTCACTAGATATTGTGTATGTGTATACCCCTACCTCTCAAGAGTGTTTGTGACTTCACTAGATGTTGTGAATGTGTATACTCCTACCTCTCAAGAGTGTTTGTGACTTCACTAGATGTTGTGAATGTGTATACCCCTACCTCTTAAGAGTGTTTGTGACCTCACTAGATGTTGTGAATGTGTATACCCCTACCTCTCAAGAGTGTTTGTGACTTCACTAGATGTTGTGAATGTGTATACCCCGACCTCGAGAGTGTTTCTGACTTCACTAGATGTTGTAAATGTGTATACCCCTACCTCAAGAGCGTTTCTGACTTTACTAGATATTGTGTATGTGTATACCCCTACCTCTCAAGAGTGTTTCTGACTTCACTAGATGTTGTGAATGTGTATACTCCTACCTCTCAAGAGTGTTTGTGACTTCACTAGATGTTGTGAATGTGTATACCCCTACCTCTTAAGAGTGTTTGTGACTTCACTAGATGTTGTGAATGTGTATACCCCTACCTCAAGAGTGTTTCTGACTTCACCAGATGTTGTGAATGTGCATACCCCTACCTCGAGAGTGTTTCTGACTTCACTAGATGTTGTGAATGTGTATACCCCTACCTCTCAAGAGTGTTTTTGACTTCACTAGATGTTGTGAATGTGTATACCCCTACCTCGAGAGTGTTTCTGACTTCACTAGAAGTTGTGTGTGTATACCCCTACCTAAAGAGTGTTTCTGACTTCACTAGATGTTGTGAATGTGTATACTCCTACCTCTCAAGAGTGTTTCTGACTTCACTAGATATTGTGTATGTGTATACCCCTACCTCTCAAGAGTGTTTCTGACTTCACTAGATGTTGTGAATGTGTATACCCCTTCCTCTCAAGAGTGTTTCTGACTTCACTAGATGTTGTGAATGTGTATACCCCTACCTGAAGAGTGTTTCTGACTTCACTAGATATTGTGTACGTGTATACCCCTACCTCTCAAGAGTGTTTCTGACTTCACTAGATGTTGTGAATGGGTATACCCCTACCTCTCAAGAGTGTTTGTGACTTCACTAGATGTTGTGAATGTGTATACCCCTACCTCGAGAGTGTTTCTGACTTCACTAGATGTTGTGAATGTGTATACCCCTACCTCAAGAGTGTTTCTGACTTCACTAGATGTTTTGAATGTGTATACCCCTTCCTCTCAAGAGTGTTTCTGACATCACTAGATGTTGTGAATGTGTATACCCCTACCTCAAGAGTGTTTTGACTTCACTAGATATTGTGTATGTGTATACCCCTACCTCAAGAGTGTTTCTGACTTCACTAGATATTGTGTACGTGTATACCCCTACCTCTCAAGAGTGTTTCTGACTTCACTAGATGTTGTGAATGTGTATACCCCTACCTCGAGAGTGTTTCTGACTTCACTAGATGTTGTAAATGTGTATACCCCTACCTCAAGAGCGTTTCTGACTTTACTAGATATTGTGTATGTGTATACCCCTACCTCTCAAGAGTGTTTCTGACTTCACTAGATGTTGTGAATGTGTATACTCCTACCTCTCAAGAGTGTTTGTGACTTCACTAGATGTTGTGAATGTGTATACCCCTACCTCGAGAGTGTTTCTGACTTCACTAGATGTTGTAAATGTGTATACCCCTACCTCAAGAGCGTTTCTGACTTTACTAGATATTGTGTATGTGTATACCCCTACCTCTCAAGAGTGTTTCTGACTTCACTAGATGTTGTGAATGTGTATACTCCTACCTCTCAAGAGTGTTTGTGACTTCACTAGATGTTGTGAATGTGTATACCCCTACCTCTTAAGAGTGTTTGTGACTTCACTAGATGTTGTGAATGTGTATACCCCTACCTCAAGAGTGTTTCTGACTTCACCAGATGTTGTGAATGTGCATACCCCTACCTCGAGAGTGTTTCTGACTTCACTAGATGTTGTGAATGTGTATACCCCTACCTCTCAAGAGTGTTTTTGACTTCACTAGATGTTGTGAATGTGTATACCCCTACCTCGAGAGTGTTTCTGACTTCACTAGAAGTTGTGTGTGTATACCCCTACCTAAAGAGTGTTTCTGACTTCACTAGATGTTGTGAATGTGTATACTCCTACCTCTCAAGAGTGTTTCTGACTTCACTAGATATTGTGTATGTGTATACCCCTACCTCTCAAGAGTGTTTCTGACTTCACTAGATGTTGTGAATGTGTATACCCCTTCCTCTCAAGAGTGTTTCTGACTTCACTAGATGTTGTGAATGTGTATACCCCTACCTGAAGAGTGTTTCTGACTTCACTAGATATTGTGTACGTGTATACCCCTACCTCTCAAGAGTGTTTCTGACTTCACTAGATGTTGTGAATGGGTATACCCCTACCTCTCAAGAGTGTTTGTGACTTCACTAGATGTTGTGAATGTGTATACCCCTACCTCGAGAGTGTTTCTGACTTCACTAGATGTTGTGAATGTGTATACCCCTACCTCAAGAGTGTTTCTGACTTCACTAGATGTTTTGAATGTGTATACCCCTTCCTCTCAAGAGTGTTTCTGACATCACTAGATGTTGTGAATGTGTATACCCCTACCTCAAGAGTGTTTTGACTTCACTAGATATTGTGTATGTGTATACCCCTACCTCGAGAGTGTTTCTGACTTCACTAGATGTTGTAAATGTGTATACCCCTACCTCAAGAGCGTTTCTGACTTTACTAGATATTGTGTATGTGTATACCCCTACCTCTCAAGAGTGTTTCTGACTTCACTAGATGTTGTGAATGTGTATACTCCTACCTCTCAAGAGTGTTTGTGACTTCACTAGATGTTGTGAATGTGTATACCCCTACCTCTTAAGAGTGTTTGTGACTTCACTAGATGTTGTGAATGTGTATACCCCTACCTCAAGAGTGTTTCTGACTTCACCAGATGTTGTGAATGTGCATACCCCTACCTCGAGAGTGTTTCTGACTTCACTAGATGTTGTGAATGTGTATACCCCTACCTCTCAAGAGTGTTTCTGACTTCACTAGATGTTGTGAATGTGTATACCCCTACCTCGAGAGTGTTTCTGACTTCACTAGAAGTTGTGTGTGTATACCCCTACCTAAAGAGTGTTTCTGACTTCACTAGATGTTGTGAATGTGTATACTCCTACCTCTCAAGAGTGTTTCTGACTTCACTAGATGTTGTGAATGTGTATACCCCTTCCTCTCAAGAGTGTTTCTGACTTCACTAGATGTTGTGAATGTGTATACCCCTACCTCAAGAGTGTTTCTGACTTCACTAGATGTTTTGAATGTGTATACCCCTTCCTCTCAAGAGTGTTTCTGACATCACTAGATGTTGTGAATGTGTATACCCCTACCTCAAGAGTGTTTTGACTTCACTAGATATTGTGTATGTGTATACCCCTACCTCAAGAGTGTTTCTGACTTCACTAGATATTGTGTATGTGTATACCCCTACCTCTCAAGAGTGTTTCTGACTTCACTAGATGTTGTGAACGTGTATACCCCTACCTCAAGAGTGTTTCTGACTTCACTAGATATTGTGTATGTGTATACCCCTACCTCTCAAGAGTGTTTCTGACTTCAGTAGATGTTGTGAATGTGTATACCCCTACCTCTCAAGAGTGTTTCTGACTTCACTAGATATTGTGTATGTGTATACCGCTACCTCTCAAGAGTGTTTGTGACTTCACTAGATGTTGTGAATGTGTATACTCCTACCTCTCAAGAGTGTTTGTGACTTCACTAGATGTTGTGAATGTGTATACCCCTACCTCTTAAGAGTGTTTGTGACCTCACTAGATGTTGTGAATGTGTATACCCCTACCTCTCAAGAGTGTTTGTGACTTCACTAGATGTTGTGAATGTGTATACCCCTACCTCGAGAGTGTTTCTGACTTCACTAGATGTTGTAAATGTGTATACCCCTACCTCAAGAGCGTTTCTGACTTTACTAGATATTGTATATGTGTATACCCCTACCTCTCAAGAGTGTTTCTGACTTCACTAGATGTTGTGAATGTGTATACTCCTACCTCTCAAGAGTGTTTGTGACTTCACTAGATGTTGTGAATGTGTATACCCCTACCTCTTAAGAGTGTTTGTGACTTCACTAGATGTTGTGAATGTGTATACCCCTACCTCTCAAGAGTGTTTCTGACTTCACCAGATGTTGTGAATGTGCATACCCCTACCTCGAGAGTGTTTCTGACTTCACTAGATGTTGTGAATGTGTATACCCCTACCTCTCAAGAGTGTTTCTGACTTCACTAGATGTTGTGAATGTGTATACCCCTTCCTCTCAAGAGTGTTTCTGACTTCACTAGAAGTTGTGTGTGTATACCCCTACCTAAAGAGTGTTTCTGACTTCACTAGATGTTGTGAATGTGTATACTCCTACCTCTCAAGAGTGTTTCTGACTTCACTAGATGTTGTGAATGTGTATACCCCTTCCTCTCAAGAGTGTTTCTGACTTCACTAGATGTTGTGAATGTGTATACCCCTACCTGAAGAGTGTTTCTGACTTCACTAGATGTTTTGTACGTGTATACCCCTACCTCTCAAGAGTGTTTCTGACTTCACTAGATGTTGTGAATGTGTATACGCCTACCTCTCAAGAGTGTTTGTGACTTCACTAGATGTTGTGAATGTGTATACCCCTACCTCGAGAGTGTTTCTGACTTCACTAGATGTTGTGAATGTGTATACCCCTACCTCAAGAGTGTTTCTGACTTCACTAGATGTTTTGAATGTGTATACCCCTTCCTCTCAAGAGTGTTTCTGACATCACTAGATGTTGTGAATGTGTATACCCCTACCTCAAGAGTGTTTTGACTTCACTAGATATTGTGTATGTGTATACCCCTACCTCAAGAGTGTTTCTGACTTCACTAGATATTGTGTATGTGTATACCCCTACCTCTCAAGAGTGTTTCTGACTTCACTAGATGTTGTGAACGTGTATACCCCTACCTCAAGAGTGTTTCTGACTTCACTAGATATTGTGTATGTGTATACCCCTACCTCTTAAGAGTGTTTCTGACTTCAGTAGATGTTGTGAATGTGTATACCCCTACCTCTCAAGAGTGTTTCTGACTTCACTAGATATTGTGTATGTGTATACCCCTACCTCTCAAGAGTGTTTGTGACTTCACTAGATGTTGTGAATGTGTATACTCCTACCTCTCAAGAGTGTTTGTGACTTCACTAGATGTTGTGAATGTGTATACCCCTACCTCTTAAGAGTGTTTGTGACCTCACTAGATGTTGTGAATGTGTATACCCCTACCTCTCAAGAGTGTTTGTGACTTCACTAGATGTTGTGAATGTGTATACCCCTACCTCGAGAGTGTTTCTGACTTCACTAGATGTTGTAAATGTGTATACCCCTACCTCAAGAGCGTTTCTGACTTTACTAGATATTGTGTATGTGTATACCCCTACCTCTCAAGAGTGTTTCTGACTTCACTAGATGTTGTGAATGTGTATACTCCTACCTCTCAAGAGTGTTTGTGACTTCACTAGATGTTGTGAATGTGTATACCCCTACCTCTTAAGAGTGTTTGTGACTTCACTAGATGTTGTGAATGTGTATACCCCTACCTCAAGAGTGTTTTGACTCCACTAGATATTGTGTATGTGTATACCCCTACCTCAAGAGTGTTTCTGACTTCACTAGATATTGTGTATGTGTATACCCCTACCTCTCAAGAGTGTTTCTGACTTCACTAGATGTTGTGAACGTGTATACCCCTACCTCAAGAGTGTTTCTGACTTCACTAGATATTGTGTATGTGTATACCCCTACCTCTCAAGAGTGTTTCTGACTTCAGTAGATGTTGTGAATGTGTATACCCCTACCTCTCAAGAGTGTTTCTGACTTCACTAGATATTGTGTATGTGTATACCCCTACCTCTCAAGAGTGTTTGTGACTTCACTAGATGTTGTGAATGTGTATACTCCTACCTCTCAAGAGTGTTTGTGACTTCACTAGATGTTGTGAATGTGTATACCCCTACCTCTTAAGAGTGTTTGTGACCTCACTAGATGTTGTGAATGTGTATACCCCTACCTCTCAAGAGTGTTTGTGACTTCACTAGATGTTGTGAATGTGTATACCCCTACCTCGAGAGTGTTTCTGACTTCACTAGATGTTGTAAATGTGTATACCCCTACCTCAAGAGCGTTTCTGACTTTACTAGATATTGTTTATGTGTATACCCCTACCTCTCAAGAGTGTTTCTGACTTCACTAGATGTTGTGAATGTGTATACTCCTACCTCTCAAGAGTGTTTGTGACTTCACTAGATGTTGTGAATGTGTATACCCCTACCACTTAAGAGTGTTTGTGACTTCACTAGATGTTGTGAATGTGTATACCCCTACCTCAAGAGTGTTTCTGACTTCACCAGATGTTGTGAATGTGCATACCCCTACCTCGAGAGTGTTTCTGACTTCACTAGATGTTGTGAATGTGTATACCCCTACCTCTCAAGAGTGTTTCTGACTTCACTAGATGTTGTGAATGTGTATACCCCTACCTCGAGAGTGTTTCTGACTTCACTAGAAGTTGTGTGTGTATACCCCTACCTAAAGAGTGTTTCTGACTTCACTAGATGTTGTGAATGTGTATACTCCTACCTCTCAAGAGTGTTTCTGACTTCACTAGATGTTGTGAATGTGTATACCCCTTCCTCTCAAGAGTGTTTCTGACTTCACTAGATGTTGTGAATGTGTATACCCCTACCTGAAGAGTGTTTCTGACTTCACTAGATATTGTGTACGTGTATACCCCTACCTCTCAAGAGTGTTTGTGCCTCACTAGATGTTGTGAATGTGTATACCCCTACCTCTCAAGAGTGTTTGTGACTTCACTAGATGTTGTGAATGTGTATACCCCTACCTCGAGAGTGTTTCTGACGTCACTAGATGTTGTGAATGTGTATACCCCTACCTCAAGAGTGTTTCTGACTTCACTAGATGTTTTGAATGTGTATACCCCTTCCTCTCAAGAGTGTTTCTGACATCACTAGATGTTGTGAATGTGTATACCCCTACCTCAAGAGTGTTTTGACTTCACTAGATATTGTGTATGTGTATACCCCTACCTCAAGAGTGTTTCTGACTTCACTAGATATTGTGTACGTGTATACCCCTACCTGTCAAGAGTGTTTCTGACTTCACTAGATGTTGTGAATGTGTATACCCCTACCTCTCAAGAGTGTTTGTGACTTCACTAGATGTTGTGAATGTGTATACCCCTACCTCGAGAGTGTTTCTGACGTCACTAGATGTTGTGAATGTGTATACCCCTACCTCAAGAGTGTTTCTGACTTCACTAGATGTTTTGAATGTGTATACCCCTTCCTCTCAAGAGTGTTTCTGACATCACTAGATGTTGTGAATGTGTATACCCCTACCTCAAGAGTGTTTTGACTTCACTAGATATTGTGTATGTGTATACCCCTACCTCAAGAGTGTTTCTGACTTCACTAGATATTGTGTATGTGTATACCCCTACCTCTCAAGAGTGTTTCTGACTTCAGTAGATGTTGTGAATGTGTATACCCCTACCTCTCAAGAGCTTTTCTGACTTCACTAGATATTGTGTATGTGTATACCCCTACCTCTCAAGAGTGTTTGTGACTTCACTAGATGTTGTGAATGTGTATACTCCTACCTCTCAAGAGTGTTTGTGACTTCACTAGATGTTGTGAATGTGTATACCCCTACCTCTTAAGAATGTTTGTGACCTCACTAGATGTTGTGAATGTGTATACCCCTACCTCTCAAGAGTGTTTGTGACTTCAGTAGATGTTGTGAATGTGTATACCCCTACCTCGAGAGTGTTTCTGACTTCACTAGATGTTGTAAATGTGTATACCCCTACCTCAAGAGCGTTTCTGACTTTACTAGATATTGTGTATGTGTATACCCCTACCTCTCAAGAGTGTTTGTGACTTCACTAGATGTTGTGAATGTGTATACTCCTACCTCTCAAGAGTGTTTGTGACTTCACTAGATGTTGTGAATGTGTATACCCCTACCTCTTAAGAGTGTTTGTGACCTCACTAGATGTTGTGAATGTGTATACCCCTACCTCTCAAGAGTGTTTGTGACTTCACTAGATGTTGTGAATGTGTATACCCCTACCTCTCAAGAGTGTTTGTGACTTCACTAGATGTTGTGAATGTGTATACCCCTACCTCAAGAGTGTTTCTGACTTCACTAGATATTGTGTATGTGTATACCCCTACCTCTCAAGAGTGTTTCTGACTTCACTAGATGTTGTGAATGTGTATACCCCTACCTCTCAAGAGTGTTTGTGACTTCACTAGATGTTGTGAATGTGTATACCCCTTCCTCTCAAGTGTTTCTGACTTCACTAGATGTTGTGAATGTGTATACCCCTTCCTCTCAAGAGTGTTTCTGACTTCACTAGATGTTGTGAATGTGTATACCCCTACCTCAAGAGTGTTTCTGACTTCACTAGATGTTGTGAATGTGTATACCCCTACCTCGAGAGTGTTTCTGACTTCACTAGATGTTGTGTGTGTATACCCCTACCTCAAGAGTGCTTCTGACTTCACTAGATGTTGTGAATGTGTATACCCCTTCCTCTCAAGAGTGTTTCTGACTTCACTAGATGTTGTGAATGTGTATACCCCTACCTCTCAAGAGTGTTTGTGACTTCACTAGATGTTGTGAATGTGTATACCCCTACCTCGAGAGTGTTTCTGACTTCACTAGATGTTGTGAATGTGTATACCCCTACCTCAAGAGTGTATCTGACTTCACTAGATGTTGTGAATGTGTATACCCCTACCTCTCAAGAGTGTTTGTGACTTCACTAGATGTTGTGAATGTGTATACCCCTTCCTCTCAAGAGTGTTTCTGACTTCACTAGATGTTGTGAATGTGTATACCCCTACCTCAAGAGTGTTTCTGACTTCACTAGATATTGTGTGTGTATACCCCTACCTCTCAAGAGTGTTTCT
This sequence comes from Lampris incognitus, assembly GCF_029633865.1. Taxonomy (NCBI): domain Eukaryota; kingdom Metazoa; phylum Chordata; class Actinopteri; order Lampriformes; family Lampridae; genus Lampris; species Lampris incognitus. The sequence continues at coordinate 20,286 of NW_026611261.1, forward strand.
GACTTCACTAGATGTTGTGAATGTGTATACCCCTACCTCAAGAGTGTTTCTGACTTCACTAGATGTTGTGAATGTGTATACCCCTTCCTCTCAAGAGTGTTTCTGACTTCACTAGATGTTGTGAATGTGTATACCCCTACCTCAAGAGCGTTTCTGACTTCACTAGATATTGTGTATGTGTATACCCCTACCTCTCAAGAGTGTTTCTGACTTAGTTAGATGTTGTGAATGTGTATACCCCTTCCTCTCAAGAGTGTTTCTGACTTCACTAGATGTTGTGAATGTGTATACCCCTACCTGAAAAGTGTTTCTGACTTCACTAGATATTGTGTACGTGTATACCCCTACCTCTCAAGAGTGTTTCTGACTTCACTAGATGTTGTGAATGTGTATACCCCTACCTCTCAAGAGTGTTTGTGACTTCACTAGATGTTGTGAATGTGTATACCCCTACCTCGAGAGTGTTTCTGATTTCACTAGATGTTGTGAATGTGTATACCCCTACCTCAAGAGTGTTTCTGACTTCACTAGATGTTTTGAATGTGTATACCCCTTCCTCTCAAGAGTGTTTCTGACATCACTAGATGTTGTGAATGTGTATACCCCTACCTCAAGAGTGTTTTGACTTCACTAGATATTGTGTATGTGTATACCCCTACCTCAAGAGTGTTTCTGACTTCACTAGATATTGTGTATGTGTATACCCCTACCTCTCAAGAGTGTTTCTGACTTCACTAGATGTTGTGAACGTGTATACCCCTACCTCAAGAGTGTTTCTGACTTCACTAGATATTGTGTATGTGTATACCCCTACCTCTCAAGAGTGTTTCTGACTTCAGTAGATGTTGTGAATGTGTATACCCCTACCTCTCAAGAGTGTTTCTGACTTCACTAGATATTGTGTATGTGTATACCCCTACCTCTCAAGAGTGTTTGTGACTTCACTAGATGTTGTGAATGTGTATACTCCTACCTCTCAAGAGTGTTTGTGACTTCACTAGATGTTGTGAATGTGTATACCCCTACCTCTTAAGAGTGTTTGTGACCTCACTAGATGTTGTGAATGTGTATACCCCTACCTCTCAAGAGTGTTTGTGACTTCACTAGATGTTGTGAATGTGTATACCCCTACCTCGAGAGTGTTTCTGACTTCACTAGATGTTGTAAATGTGTATACCCCTACCTCAAGAGCGTTTCTGACTTTACTAGATATTGTGTATGTGTATACCCCTACCTCTCAAGAGTGTTTCTGACTTCACTAGATGTTGTGAATGTGTATACTCCTACCTCTCAAGAGTGTTTGTGACTTCACTAGATGTTGTGAATGTGTATACCCCTACCTCTTAAGAGTGTTTGTGACTTCACTAGATGTTGTGAATGTGTATACCCCTACCTCAAGAGTGTTTCTGACTTCACTAGATGTTTTGAATGTGTATACCCCTTCCTCTCAAGAGTGTTTCTGACATCACTAGATGTTGTGAATGTGTATACCCCTACCTCAAGAGTGTTTTGACTTCACTAGATATTGTGTATGTGTATACCCCTACCTCAAGAGTGTTTCTGACTTCACTAGATATTGTGTATGTGTATACCCCTACCTCTCAAGAGTGTTTCTGACTTCAGTAGATGTTGTGAATGTGTATACCCCTACCTCTCAAGAGCTTTTCTGACTTCACTAGATATTGTGTATGTGTATACCCCTACCTCTCAAGAGTGTTTGTGACTTCACTAGATGTTGTGAATGTGTATACTCCTACCTCTCAAGAGTGTTTGTGACTTCACTAGATGTTGTGAATGTGTATACCCCTACCTCTTAAGAATGTTTGTGACCTCACTAGATGTTGTGAATGTGTATACCCCTACCTCTCAAGAGTGTTTGTGACTTCAGTAGATGTTGTGAATGTGTATACCCCTACCTCGAGAGTGTTTCTGACTTCACTAGATGTTGTAAATGTGTATACCCCTACCTCAAGAGCGTTTCTGACTTTACTAGATATTGTGTATGTGTATACCCCTACCTCTCAAGAGTGTTTGTGACTTCACTAGATGTTGTGAATGTGTATACTCCTACCTCTCAAGAGTGTTTGTGACTTCACTAGATGTTGTGAATGTGTATACCCCTACCTCTTAAGAGTGTTTGTGACCTCACTAGATGTTGTGAATGTGTATACCCCTACCTCTCAAGAGTGTTTGTGACTTCACTAGATGTTGTGAATGTGTATACCCCTACCTCTCAAGAGTGTTTGTGACTTCACTAGATGTTGTGAATGTGTATACCCCTACCTCAAGAGTGTTTCTGACTTCACTAGATATTGTGTATGTGTATACCCCTACCTCTCAAGAGTGTTTCTGACTTCACTAGATGTTGTGAATGTGTATACCCCTACCTCTCAAGAGTGTTTGTGACTTCACTAGATGTTGTGAATGTGTATACCCCTTCCTCTCAAGTGTTTCTGACTTCACTAGATGTTGTGAATGTGTATACCCCTTCCTCTCAAGAGTGTTTCTGACTTCACTAGATGTTGTGAATGTGTATACCCCTACCTCAAGAGTGTTTCTGACTTCACTAGATGTTGTGAATGTGTATACCCCTACCTCGAGAGTGTTTCTGACTTCACTAGATGTTGTGTGTGTATACCCCTACCTCAAGAGTGCTTCTGACTTCACTAGATGTTGTGAATGTGTATACCCCTTCCTCTCAAGAGTGTTTCTGACTTCACTAGATGTTGTGAATGTGTATACCCCTACCTCTCAAGAGTGTTTGTGACTTCACTAGATGTTGTGAATGTGTATACCCCTACCTCGAGAGTGTTTCTGACTTCACTAGATGTTGTGAATGTGTATACCCCTACCTCAAGAGTGTATCTGACTTCACTAGATGTTGTGAATGTGTATACCCCTACCTCTCAAGAGTGTTTGTGACTTCACTAGATGTTGTGAATGTGTATACCCCTTCCTCTCAAGAGTGTTTCTGACTTCACTAGATGTTGTGAATGTGTATACCCCTACCTCAAGAGTGTTTCTGACTTCACTAGATATTGTGTGTGTATACCCCTACCTCTCAAGAGTGTTTCTGACTTCACTAGATGTTGTGAATGTGTATACCCCTACCTCAAGAGTGTTTCTGACTTCACTAGATGTTGTGAATGTGTATACCCCTTCCTCTCAAGAGTGTTTCTGACTTCACTAGATGTTGTGAATGTGTATACCCCTACCTCAAGAGCGTTTCTGACTTCACTAGATATTGTGTATGTGTATACCCCTACCTCTCAAGAGTGTTTCTGACTTAGTTAGATGTTGTGAATGTGTATACCCCTTCCTCTCAAGAGTGTTTCTGACTTCACTAGATGTTGTGAATGTGTATACCCCTACCTGAAGAGTGTTTCTGACTTCACTAGATATTGTGTACGTGTATACCCCTACCTCTCAAGAGTGTTTCTGACTTCACTAGATGTTGTGAATGTGTATACCCCTACCTCTCAAGAGTGTTTGTGACTTCACTAGATGTTGTGAATGTGTATACCCCTACCTCGAGAGTGTTTCTGATTTCACTAGATGTTGTGAATGTGTATACCCCTACCTCAAGAGTGTTTCTGACTTCACTAGATGTTTTGAATGTGTATACCCCTTCCTCTCAAGAGTGTTTCTGACATCACTAGATGTTGTGAATGTGTATACCCCTACCTCAAGAGTGTTTTGACTTCACTAGATATTGTGTATGTGTATACCCCTACCTCAAGAGTGTTTCTGACTTCACTAGATATTGTGTATGTGTATACCCCTACCTCTCAAGAGTGTTTCTGACTTCACTAGATGTTGTGAACGTGTATACCCCTACCTCAAGAGTGTTTCTGACTTCACTAGATATTGTGTATGTGTATACCCCTACCTCTCAAGAGTGTTTCTGACTTCAGTAGATGTTGTGAATGTGTATACCCCTACCTCTCAAGAGTGTTTCTGACTTCACTAGATATTGTGTATGTGTATACCCCTACCTCTCAAGAGTGTTTGTGACTTCACTAGATGTTGTGAATGTGTATACTCCTACCTCTCAAGAGTGTTTGTGACTTCACTAGATGTTGTGAATGTGTATACCCCTACCTCTTAAGAGTGTTTGTGACCTCACTAGATGTTGTGAATGTGTATACCCCTACCTCTCAAGAGTGTTTGTGACTTCACTAGATGTTGTGAATGTGTATACCCCTACCTCGAGAGTGTTTCTGACTTCACTAGATGTTGTAAATGTGTATACCCCTACCTCAAGAGCGTTTCTGACTTTACTAGATATTGTGTATGTGTATACCCCTACCTCTCAAGAGTGTTTCTGACTTCACTAGATGTTGTGAATGTGTATACTCCTACCTCTCAAGAGTGTTTGTGACTTCACTAGATGTTGTGAATGTGTATACCCCTACCTCTTAAGAGTGTTTGTGACTTCACTAGATGTTGTGAATGTGTATACCCCTACCTCAAGAGTGTTTCTGACTTCACCAGATGTTGTGAATGTGCATACCCCTACCTCGAGAGTGTTTCTGACTTCACTAGATGTTGTGAATGTGTATACCCCTACCTCTCAAGAGTGTTTCTGACTTCACTAGATGTTGTGAATGTGTATACCCCTACCTCGAGAGTGTTTCTGACTTCACTAGAAGTTGTGTGTGTATACCCCTACCTAAAGAGTTTTTCTGACTTCACTAGATGTTGTGAATGTGTATACTCCTACCTCTCAAGAGTGTTTCTGACTTCACTAGATGTTGTGAATGTGTATACCCCTTCCTCTCAAGAGTGTTTCTGACTTCACTAGATGTTGTGAATGTGTATACCCCTACCTCAAGAGTGTTTCTGACTTCACTAGATGTTTTGAATGTGTATACCCCTTCCTCTCAAGAGTGTTTCTGACATCACTAGATGTTGTGAATGTGTATACCCCTACCTCAAGAGTGTTTTGACTTCACTAGATATTGTGTATGTGTATACCCCTACCTCAAGAGTGTTTCTGACTTCACTAGATATTGTGTATGTGTATACCCCTACCTCTCAAGAGTGTTTCTGACTTCACTAGATGTTGTGAACGTGTATACCCCTACCTCAAGAGTGTTTCTGACTTCACTAGATATTGTGTATGTGTATACCCCTACCTCTCAAGAGTGTTTCTGACTTCAATAGATATTGTGTATGTGTATACCCCTACCTCTCAAGAGTGTTTGTGACTTCACTAGATGTTGTGAATGTGTATACTCCTACCTCTCAAGAGTGTTTGTGACTTCACTAGATGTTGTGAATGTGTATACCCCTACCTCTTAAGAGTGTTTGTGACCTCACTAGATGTTGTGAATGTGTATACCCCTACCTCTCAAGAGTGTTTGTGACTTCACTAGATGTTGTGAATGTGTATACCCCTACCTCGAGAGTGTTTCTGACTTCACTAGATGTTGTAAATGTGTATACCCCTACCTCAAGCGCGTTTCTGACTTTACTAGATATTGTGTATGTGTATACCCCTACCTCTCAAGAGTGTTTCTGACTTCACTAGATGTTGTGAATGTGTATACTCCTACCTCTCAAGAGTGTTTGTGACTTCACTAGATGTTGTGAATGTGTATACCCCTACCTCTTAAGAGTGTTTGTGACTTCACTAGATGTTGTAAATGTGTATACCCCTACCTCAAGAGTATTTCTGACTTCACCAGATGTTGTGAATGTGCATACCCATACCTCGAGAGTGTTTCTGACTTCACTAGATGTTGTGAATGTGTATACCCCTACCTCTCAAGAGTGTTTCTGACTTCACTAGATGTTGTGAATGTGTATACCCCTACCTCGAGAGTGTTTCTGACTTCACTAGAAGTTGTGTGTGTATACCCCTACCTAAAGAGTGTTTCTGACTTCACTAGATGTTGTGAATGTGTATACTCCTACCTCTCAAGAGTGTTTCTGACTTCACTAGATATTGTGTATGTGTATACCCCTACCTCTCAAGAGTGTTTCTGACTTCACTAGATGTTGTGAATGTGTATACCCCTTCCTCTCAAGAGTGTTTCTGACTTCACTAGATGTTGTGAATGTGTATACCCCTACCTGAAGAGTGTTTCTGACTTCACTAGATATTGTGTACGTGTATACCCCTACCTCTCAAGAGTGTTTCTGACTTCACTAGATGTTGTGAATGGGTATACCCCTACCTCTCAAGAGTGTTTGTGACTTCACTAGATGTTGTGAATGTGTATACCCCTACCTCGAGAGTGTTTCTGACTTCACTAGATGTTGTGAATGTGTATACCCCTACCTCAAGAGTGTTTCTGACTTCACTAGATGTTTTGAATGTGTATACCCCTTCCTCTCAAGAGTGTTTCTGACATCACTAGATGTTGTGAATGTGTATACCCCTACCTCAAGAGTGTTTTGACTTCACTAGATATTGTGTATGTGTATACCCCTACCTCAAGAGTGTTTCTGACTTCACTAGATATTGTGTACGTGTATACCCCTACCTCTCAAGAGTGTTTCTGACTTCACTAGATGTTGTGAATGTGTATACCCCTACCTCGAGAGTGTTTCTGACTTCACTAGATGTTGTAAATGTGTATACCCCTACCTCAAGAGCGTTTCTGACTTTACTAGATATTGTGTATGTGTATACCCCTACCTCTCAAGAGTGTTTCTGACTTCACTAGATGTTGTGAATGTGTATACTCCTACCTCTCAAGAGTGTTTGTGACTTCACTAGATGTTGTGAATGTGTATACCCCTACCTCTTAAGAGTGTTTGTGACTTCACTAGATGTTGTGAATGTGTATACCCCTACCTCAAGAGTGTTTCTGACTTCACCAGATGTTGTGAATGTGCATACCCCTACCTCGAGAGTGTTTCTGACTTCACTAGATGTTGTGAATGTGTATACCCCTACCTCTCAAGAGTGTTTCTGACTTCACTAGATGTTGTGAATGTGTATACCCCTACCTCGAGAGTGTTTCTGACTTCACTAGAAGTTGTGTGTGTATACCCCTACCTAAAGAGTGTTTCTGACTTCACTAGATGTTGTGAATGTGTATACTCCTACCTCTCAAGAGTGTTTCTGACTTCACTAGATGTTGTGAATGTGTATACCCCTTCCTCTCAAGAGTGTTTCTGACTTCACTAGATGTTGTGAATGTGTATACCCCTACCTCAAGAGTGTTTCTGACTTCACTAGATGTTTTGAATGTGTATACCCCTTCCTCTCAAGAGTGTTTCTGACATCACTAGATGTTGTGAATGTGTATACCCCTACCTCAAGAGTGTTTTGACTTCACTAGATATTGTGTATGTGTATACCCCTACCTCAAGAGTGTTTCTGACTTCACTAGATATTGTGTATGTGTATACCCCTACCTCTCAAGAGTGTTTCTGACTTCACTAGATGTTGTGAACGTGTATACCCCTACCTCAAGAGTGTTTCTGACTTCACTAGATATTGTGTATGTGTATACCCCTACCTCTCAAGAGTGTTTCTGACTTCAGTAGATGTTGTGAATGTGTATACCCCTACCTCTCAAGAGTGTTTCTGACTTCACTAGATATTGTGTATGTGTATACCCCTACCTCTCAAGAGTGTTTGTGACTTCACTAGATGTTGTGAATGTGTATACTCCTACCTCTCAAGAGTGTTTGTGACTTCACTAGATGTTGTGAATGTGTATACCCCTACCTCTTAAGAGTGTTTGTGACCTCACTAGATGTTGTGAATGTGTATACCCCTACCTCTCAAGAGTGTTTGTGACTTCACTAGATGTTGTGAATGTGTATACCCCTACCTCGAGAGTGTTTCTGACTTCACTAGATGTTGTAAATGTGTATACCCCTACCTCAAGAGCGTTTCTGACTTTACTAGATATTGTGTATGTGTATACCCCTACCTCTCAAGAGTGTTTCTGACTTCACTAGATGTTGTGAATGTGTATACTCCTACCTCTCAAGAGTGTTTGTGACTTCACTAGATGTTGTGAATGTGTATACCCCTACCTCTTAAGAGTGTTTGTGACTTCACTAGATGTTGTGAATGTGTATACCCCTACCTCAAGAGTGTTTCTGACTTCACCAGATGTTGTGAATGTGCATACCCCTACCTCGAGAGTGTTTCTGACTTCACTAGATGTTGTGAATGTGTATACCCCTACCTCTCAAGAGTGTTTCTGACTTCACTAGATGTTGTGAATGTGTATACCCCTACCTCGAGAGTGTTTCTGACTTCACTAGAAGTTGTGTGTGTATACCCCTACCTAAAGAGTGTTTCTGACTTCACTAGATGTTGTGAATGTGTATACTCCTACCTCTCAAGAGTGTTTCTGACTTCACTAGATATTGTGTATGTGTATACCCCTACCTCTCAAGAGTGTTTCTGACTTCACTAGATGTTGTGAATGTGTATACCCCTTCCTCTCAAGAGTGTTTCTGACTTCACTAGATGTTGTGAATGTGTATACCCCTACCTGAAGAGTGTTTCTGACTTCACTAGATATTGTGTACGTGTATACCCCTACCTCTCAAGAGTGTTTCTGACTTCACTAGATGTTGTGAATGTGTATACCCCTACCTCTCAAGAGTGTTTGTGACTTCACTAGATGTTGTGAATGTGTATACCCCTACCTCGAGAGTGTTTCTGACTTCACTAGATGTTGTGAATGTGTATACCCCTACCTCAAGAGTGTTTCTGACTTCACTAGATGTTTTGAATGTGTATACCCTTTCCTCTCAAGAGTGTTTCTGACATCACTAGATGTTGTGAATGTGTATACCCCTACCTCAAGAGTGTTTTGACTTCACTAGATATTGTGTATGTGTATACCCCTACCTCAAGAGTGTTTCTGACTTCACTAGATATTGTGTATGTGTATACCCCTACCTCTCAAGAGTGTTTCTGACTTCACTAGATGTTGTGAACGTGTATACCCCTACCTCAAGAGTGTTTCTGACTTCACTAGATATTGTGTATGTGTATACCCCTACCTCTCAAGAGTGTTTCTGACTTCAGTAGATGTTGTGAATGTGTATACCCCTACCTCTCAAGAGCGTTTCTGACTTCACTAGATATTGTGTATGTGTATACCCCTACCTCTCAAGAGTGTTTGTGACTTCACTAGATGTTGTGAATGTGTATACTCCTACCTCTCAAGAGTGTTTGTGACTTCACTAGATGTTGTGAATGTGTATACCCCTACCTCTTAAGAGTGTTTGTGACCTCACTAGATGTTGTGAATGTGTATACCCCTACCTCTCAAGAGTGTTTGTGACTTCACTAGATGTTGTGAATATGTATACCCCTACCTCGAGAGTGTTTCTGACTTCACTAGATGTTGTAAATGTGTATACCCCTACCTCAAGAGCGTTTCTGACTTTACTAGATATTGTGTATGTGTATACCCCTACCTCTCAAGAGTGTTTCTGACTTCACTAGATGTTGTGAATGTGTATACTCCTACCTCTCAAGAGTGTTTGTGACTTCACTAGATGTTGTGAATGTGTATACCCCTACCTCTTAAGAGTGTTTGTGACTTCACTAGATGTTGTGAATGTGTATACCCCTACCTCAAGAGTGTTTCTGACTTCACCAGATGTTGTGAATGTGCATACCCCTACCTCGAGAGTGTTTCTGACTTCACTAGATGTTGTGAATGTGTATACCCCTACCTCTCAAGAGTGTTTCTGACTTCATTAGATGTTGTGAATGTGTATACCCCTACCTCGAGAGTGTTTCTGACTTCACTAGAAGTTGTGTGTGTATACCCCTACCTAAAGAGTGTTTCTGACTTCACTAGATGTTGTGAATGTGTATACTCCTACCTCTCAAGAGTGTTTCTGACTTCACTAGATGTTGTGAATGTGTATACCCCTTCCTCTCAAGAGTGTTTCTGACTTCACTAGATGTTGTGAATGTGTATACCCCTACCTCTTAAGAATGTTTGTGACCTCACTAGATGTTGTGAATGTGTATACCCCTACCTCTCAAGAGTGTTTGTGACTTCAGTAGATGTTGTGAATGTGTATACCCCTACCTCGAGAGTGTTTCTGACTTCACTAGATGTTGTAAATGTGTATACCCCTACCTCAAGAGCGTTTCTGACTTTACTAGATATTGTGTATGTGTATACCCCTACCTCTCAAGAGTGTTTGTGACTTCACTAGATGTTGTGAATGTGTATACTCCTACCTCTCAAGAGTGTTTGTGACTTCACTAGATGTTGTGAATGTGTATACCCCTACCTCTTAAGAGTGTTTGTGACCTCACTAGATGTTGTGAATGTGTATACCCCTACCTCTCAAGAGTGTTTGTGACTTCACTAGATGTTGTGAATGTGTATACCCCTACCTCTCAAGAGTGTTTGTGACTTCACTAGATGTTGTGAATGTGTATACCCCTACCTCAAGAGTGTTTCTGACTTCACTAGATATTGTGTATGTGTATACCCCTACCTCTCAAGAGTGTTTCTGACTTCACTAGATGTTGTGAATGTGTATACCCCTACCTCTCAAGAGTGTTTGTGACTTCACTAGATGTTGTGAATGTGTATACCCCTTCCTCTCAAGTGTTTCTGACTTCACTAGATGTTGTGAATGTGTATACCCCTTCCTCTCAAGAGTGTTTCTGACTTCACTAGATGTTGTGAATGTGTATACCCCTACCTCAAGAGTGTTTCTGACTTCACTAGATGTTGTGAATGTGTATACCCCTACCTCGAGAGTGTTTCTGACTTCACTAGATGTTGTGTGTGTATACCCCTACCTCAAGAGTGCTTCTGACTTCACTAGATGTTGTGAATGTGTATACCCCTTCCTCTCAAGAGTGTTTCTGACTTCACTAGATGTTGTGAATGTGTATACCCCTACCTCTCAAGAGTGTTTGTGACTTCACTAGATGTTGTGAATGTGTATACCCCTACCTCGAGAGTGTTTCTGACTTCACTAGATGTTGTGAATGTGTATACCCCTACCTCAAGAGTGTATCTGACTTCACTAGATGTTGTGAATGTGTATACCCCTACCTCTCAAGAGTGTTTGTGACTTCACTAGATGTTGTGAATGTGTATACCCCTTCCTCTCAAGAGTGTTTCTGACTTCAATAGATGTTGTGAATGTGTATACCCCTACCTCAAGAGTGTTTCTGACTTCACTAGATATTGTGTGTGTATACCCCTACCTCTCAAGAGTGTTTCTGACTTCACTAGATGTTGTGAATGTGTATACCCCTACCTCAAGAGTGTTTCTGACTTCACTAGATGTTGTGAATGTGTATACCCCTTCCTCTCAAGAGTGTTTCTGACTTCACTAGATGTTGTGAATGTGTATACCCCTACCTCAAGAGCGTTTCTGACTTCACTAGATATTGTGTATGTGTATACCCCTACCTCTCAAGAGTGTTTCTGACTTCACTAGATGTTGTGAATGTGTATACCCCTTCCTCTCAAGAGTGTTTCTGACTTCACTAGATGTTGTGAATGTGTATACCCCTACCTGAAGAGTGTTTCTGACTTCACTAGATATTGTGTACGTGTATACCCCTACCTCTCAAGAGTGTTTCTGACTTCACTAGATGTTGTGAATGTGTATACCCCTACCTCTCAAGAGTGTTTGTGACTTCACTAGATGTTGTGAATGTGTATACCCCTACCTCGAGAGTGTTTCTGACTTCACTAGATGTTGTGAATGTGTATACCCCTACCTCAAGAGTGTTTCTGACTTCACTAGATGTTTTGAATGTGTATACCCCTTCCTCTCAAGAGTGTTTCTGACATCACTAGATGTTGTGAATGTGTATACCCCTACCTCAAGAGTGTTTTGACTTCACTAGATATTGTGTATGTGTATACCCCTACCTCAAGAGTGTTTCTGACTTCACTAGATATTGTGTATGTGTATACCCCTACCTCTCAAGAGTGTTTCTGACTTCACTAGATGTTGTGAACGTGTATACCCCTACCTCAAGAGTGTTTCTGACTTCACTAGATATTGTGTATGTGTATACCCCTACCTCTCAAGAGTGTTTCTGACTTCAGTAGATGTTGTGAATGTGTATACCCCTACCTCTCAAGAGTGTTTCTGACTTCACTAGATATTGTGTATGTGTATACCCCTACCTCTCAAGAGTGTTTGTGACTTCACTAGATGTTGTGAATGTGTATACTCCTACCTCTCAAGAGTGTTTGTGACTTCACTAGATGTTGTGAATGTGTATACCCCTACCTCTTAAGAGTGTTTGTGACCTCACTAGATGTTGTGAATGTGTATACCCCTACCTCTCAAGAGTGTTTGTGACTTCACTAGATGTTGTGAATGTGTATACCCCTACCTCGAGAGTGTTTCTGACTTCACTAGATGTTGTAAATGTGTATACCCCTACCTCAAGAGCGTTTCTGACTTTACTAGATATTGTGTATGTGTATACCCCTACCTCTCAAGAGTGTTTCTGACTTCACTAGATGTTGTGAATGTGTATACTCCTACCTCTCAAGAGTGTTTGTGACTTCACTAGATGTTGTGAATGTGTATACCCCTACCTCTTAAGAGTGTTTGTGACTTCACTAGATGTTGTGAATGTGTATACCCCTACCTCAAGAGTGTTTCTGACTTCACCAGATGTTGTGAATGTGCATACCCCTACCTCGAGAGTGTTTCTGACTTCACTAGATGTTGTGAATGTGTATACCCCTACCTCTCAAGAGTGTTTCTGACTTCACTAGATGTTGTGAATGTGTATACCCCTACCTCGAGAGTGTTTCTGACTTCACTAGAAGTTGTGTGTGTATACCCCTACCTAAAGAGTGTTTCTGACTTCACTAGATGTTGTGAATGTGTATACTCCTACCTCTCAAGAGTGTTTCTGACTTCACTAGATGTTGTGAATGTGTATACCCCTTCCTCTCAAGAGTGTTTCTGACTTCACTAGATGTTGTGAATGTGTATACCCCTACCTCAAGAGTGTTTCTGACTTCACTAGATGTTTTGAATGTGTATACCCCTTCCTCTCAAGAGTGTTTCTGACATCACTAGATGTTGTGAATGTGTATACCCCTACCTCAAGAGTGTTTTGACTTCACTAGATATTGTGTATGTGTATACCCCTACCTCAAGAGTGTTTCTGACTTCACTAGATATTGTGTATGTGTATACCCCTACCTCTCAAGAGTGTTTCTGACTTCACTAGATGTTGTGAACGTGTATACCCCTACCTCAAGAGTGTTTCTGACTTCACTAGATATTGTGTATGTGTATACCCCTACCTCTCAAGAGTGTTTCTGACTTCAATAGATATTGTGTATGTGTATACCCCTACCTCTCAAGAGTGTTTGTGACTTCACTAGATGTTGTGAATGTGTATACTCCTACCTCTCAAGAGTGTTTGTGACTTCACTAGATGTTGTGAATGTGTATACCCCTACCTCTTAAGAGTGTTTGTGACCTCACTAGATGTTGTGAATGTGTATACCCCTACCTCGAGAGTGTTTCTGACTTCACTAGATGTTGTAAATGTGTATACCCCTACCTCAAGAGCGTTTCTGACTTTACTAGATATTGTGTATGTGTATACCCCTACCTCTCAAGAGTGTTTCTGACTTCACTAGATGTTGTGAATGTGTATACTCCTACCTCTCAAGAGTGTTTGTGACTTCACTAGATGTTGTGAATGTGTATACCCCTACCTCTTAAGAGTGTTTGTGACTTCACTAGATGTTGTAAATGTGTATACCCCTACCTCAAGAGTGTTTCTGACTTCACCAGATGTTGTGAATGTGCATACCCCTACCTCGAGAGTGTTTCTGACTTCACTAGATGTTGTGAATGTGTATACCCCTACCTCTCAAGAGTGTTTCTGACTTCACTAGATGTTGTGAATGTGTATACCCCTACCTCGAGAGTGTTTCTGACTTCACTAGAAGTTGTGTGTGTATACCCCTACCTAAAGAGTGTTTCTGACTTCACTAGATGTTGTGAATGTGTATACTCCTACCTCTCAAGAGTGTTTCTGACTTCACTAGATATTGTGTATGTGTATACCCCTACCTCTCAAGAGTGTTTCTGACTTCACTAGATGTTGTGAATGTGTATACCCCTTCCTCTCAAGAGTGTTTCTGACTTCACTAGATGTTGTGAATGTGTATACCCCTACCTGAAGAGTGTTTCTGACTTCACTAGATATTGTGTACGTGTATACCCCTACCTCTCAAGAGTGTTTCTGACTTCACTAGATGTTGTGAATGGGTATACCCCTACCTCTCAAGAGTGTTTGTGACTTCACTAGATGTTGTGAATGTGTATACCCCTACCTCGAGAGTGTTTCTGACTTCACTAGATGTTGTGAATGTGTATACCCCTACCTCAAGAGTGTTTCTGACTTCACTAGATGTTTTGAATGTGTATACCCCTACCTCGAGAGTGTTTCTGACTTCACTAGATATTGTGTACGTGTATACCCCTACCTCTCAAGAGTGTTTCTGACTTCACTAGATGTTGTGAATGTGTATACCCCTACCTCGAGAGTGTTTCTGACTTCACTAGATGTTGTAAATGTGTATACCCCTACCTCAAGAGCGTTTCTGACTTTACTAGATATTGTGTATGTGTATACCCCTACCTCTCAAGAGTGTTTCTGACTTCACTAGATGTTGTGAATGTGTATACTCCTACCTCTCAAGAGTGTTTGTGACTTCACTAGATGTTGTGAATGTGTATACCCCTACCTCTTAAGAGTGTTTGTGACTTCACTAGATGTTGTGAATGTGTATACCCCTACCTCAAGAGTGTTTCTGACTTCACCAGATGTTGTGAATGTGCATACCCCTACCTCGAGAGTGTTTCTGACTTCACTAGATGTTGTGAATGTGTATACCCCTACCTCTCAAGAGTGTTTCTGACTTCACTAGATGTTGTGAATGTGTATACCCCTACCTCGAGAGTGTTTCTGACTTCACTAGAAGTTGTGTGTGTATACCCCTACCTAAAGAGTGTTTCTGACTTCACTAGATGTTGTGAATGTGTATACTCCTACCTCTCAAGAGTGTTTCTGACTTCACTAGATGTTGTGAATGTGTATACCCCTTCCTCTCAAGAGTGTTTCTGACTTCACTAGATGTTGTGAATGTGTATACCCCTACCTCAAGAGTGTTTCTGACTTCACTAGATGTTTTGAATGTGTATACCCCTTCCTCTCAAGAGTGTTTCTGACATCACTAGATGTTGTGAATGTGTATACCCCTACCTCAAGAGTGTTTTGACTTCACTAGATATTGTGTATGTGTATACCCCTACCTCAAGAGTGTTTCTGACTTCACTAGATATTGTGTATGTGTATACCCCTACCTCTCAAGAGTGTTTCTGACTTCACTAGATGTTGTGAACGTGTATACCCCTACCTCAAGAGTGTTTCTGACTTCACTAGATATTGTGTATGTGTATACCCCTACCTCTCAAGAGTGTTTCTGACTTCAGTAGATGTTGTGAATGTGTATACCCCTACCTCTCAAGAGTGTTTCTGACTTCACTAGATATTGTGTATGTGTATACCCCTACCTCTCAAGAGTGTTTGTGACTTCACTAGATGTTGTGAATGTGTATACTCCTACCTCTCAAGAGTGTTTGTGACTTCACTAGATGTTGTGAATGTGTATACCCCTACCTCTTAAGAGTGTTTGTGACCTCACTAGATGTTGTGAATGTGTATACCCCTACCTCTCAAGAGTGTTTGTGACTTCACTAGATGTTGTGAATGTGTATACCCCTACCTCGAGAGTGTTTCTGACTTCACTAGATGTTGTAAATGTGTATACCCCTACCTCAAGAGCGTTTCTGACTTTACTAGATATTGTGTATGTGTATACCCCTACCTCTCAAGAGTGTTTCTGACTTCACTAGATGTTGTGAATGTGTATACTCCTACCTCTCAAGAGTGTTTGTGACTTCACTAGATGTTGTGAATGTGTATACCCCTACCTCTTAAGAGTGTTTGTGACTTCACTAGATGTTGTGAATGTGTATACCCCTACCTCAAGAGTGTTTCTGACTTCACCAGATGTTGTGAATGTGCATACCCCTACCTCGAGAGTGTTTCTGACTTCACTAGATGTTGTGAATGTGTATACCCCTACCTCTCAAGAGTGTTTCTGACTTCACTAGATGTTGTGAATGTGTATACCCCTACCTCGAGAGTGTTTCTGACTTCACTAGAAGTTGTGTGTGTATACCCCTACCTAAAGAGTGTTTCTGACTTCACTAGATGTTGTGAATGTGTATACTCCTACCTCTCAAGAGTGTTTCTGACTTCACTAGATATTGTGTATGTGTATACCCCTACCTCTCAAGAGTGTTTCTGACTTCACTAGATGTTGTGAATGTGTATACCCCTTCCTCTCAAGAGTGTTTCTGACTTCACTAGATGTTGTGAATGTGTATACCCCTACCTGAAGAGTGTTTCTGACTTCACTAGATATTGTGTACGTGTATACCCCTACCTCTCAAGAGTGTTTCTGACTTCACTAGATGTTGTGAATGTGTATACCCCTACCTCTCAAGAGTGTTTGTGACTTCACTAGATGTTGTGAATGTGTATACCCCTACCTCGAGAGTGTTTCTGACTTCACTAGATGTTGTGAATGTGTATACCCCTACCTCAAGAGTGTTTCTGACTTCACTAGATGTTTTGAATGTGTATACCCTTTCCTCTCAAGAGTGTTTCTGACATCACTAGATGTTGTGAATGTGTATACCCCTACCTCAAGAGTGTTTTGACTTCACTAGATATTGTGTATGTGTATACCCCTACCTCAAGAGTGTTTCTGACTTCACTAGATATTGTGTATGTGTATACCCCTACCTCTCAAGAGTGTTTCTGACTTCACTAGATGTTGTGAACGTGTATACCCCTACCTCAAGAGTGTTTCTGACTTCACTAGATATTGTGTATGTGTATACCCCTACCTCTCAAGAGTGTTTCTGACTTCAGTAGATGTTGTGAATGTGTATACCCCTACCTCTCAAGAGCGTTTCTGACTTCACTAGATATTGTGTATGTGTATACCCCTACCTCTCAAGAGTGTTTGTGACTTCACTAGATGTTGTGAATGTGTATACTCCTACCTCTCAAGAGTGTTTGTGACTTCACTAGATGTTGTGAATGTGTATACCCCTACCTCTTAAGAGTGTTTGTGACCTCACTAGATGTTGTGAATGTGTATACCCCTACCTCTCAAGAGTGTTTGTGACTTCACTAGATGTTGTGAATGTGTATACCCCTACCTCGAGAGTGTTTCTGACTTCACTAGATGTTGTAAATGTGTATACCCCTACCTCAAGAGCGTTTCTGACTTTACTAGATATTGTGTATGTGTATACCCCTACCTCTCAAGAGTGTTTCTGACTTCACTAGATGTTGTGAATGTGTATACTCCTACCTCTCAAGAGTGTTTGTGACTTCACTAGATGTTGTGAATGTGTATACCCCTACCTCTTAAGAGTGTTTGTGACTTCACTAGATGTTGTGAATGTGTATACCCCTACCTCAAGAGTGTTTCTGACTTCACCAGATGTTGTGAATGTGCATACCCCTACCTCGAGAGTGTTTCTGACTTCACTAGATGTTGTGAATGTGTATACCCCTACCTCTCAAGAGTGTTTCTGACTTCATTAGATGTTGTGAATGTGTATACCCCTACCTCGAGAGTGTTTCTGACTTCACTAGAAGTTGTGTGTGTATACCCCTACCTAAAGAGTGTTTCTGACTTCACTAGATGTTGTGAATGTGTATACTCCTACCTCTCAAGAGTGTTTCTGACTTCACTAGATGTTGTGAATGTGTATACCCCTTCCTCTCAAGAGTGTTTCTGACTTCACTAGATGTTGTGAATGTGTATACCCCTACCTCAAGAGTGTTTCTGACTTCACTAGATGTTTTGAATGTGTATACCCCTTCCTCTCAAGAGTGTTTCTGACATCACTAGATGTTGTGAATGTGTATACCCCTACCTCAAGAGTGTTTTGACTTCACTAGATATTGTGTATGTGTATACCCCTACCTCAAGAGTGTTTCTGACTTCACTAGATATTGTGTATGTGTATACCCCTACCTCTCAAGAGTGTTTCTGACTTCACTAGATGTTGTGAACGTGTATACCCCTACCTCAAGAGTGTTTCTGACTTCACTAGATATTGTGTATGTGTATACCCCTACCTCTCAAGAGTGTTTCTGACTTCAGTAGATGTTGTGAATGTGTATACCCCTACCTCTCAAGAGTGTTTCTGACTTCACTAGATATTGTGTATGTGTATACCCCTACCTCTCAAGAGTGTTTGTGACTTCACTAGATGTTGTGAATGTGTATACTCCTACCTCTCAAGAGTGTTTGTGACTTCACTAGATGTTGTGAATGTGTATACCCCTACCTCTTAAGAGTGTTTGTGACCTCACTAGATGTTGTGAATGTGTATACCCCTACCTCTCAAGAGTGTTTGTGACTTCACTAGATGTTGTGAATGTGTATACCCCTACCTCGAGAGTGTTTCTGACTTCACTAGATGTTGTAAACGTGTATACCCCTACCTCAAGAGTGTTTCTGACTTCACTAGATATTGTGTATGTGTATACCCCTACCTCTCAAGAGTGTTTCTGACTTCAGTAGATGTTGTGAATGTGTATACCCCTACCTCTCAAGAGCGTTTCTGACTTCACTAGATATTGTGTATGTGTATACCCCTACCTCTCAAGAGTGTTTGTGACTTCACTAGATGTTGTGAATGTGTATACTCCTACCTCTCAAGAGTGTTTGTGACTTCACTAGATGTTGTGAATGTGTATACCCCTACCTCTTAAGAGTGTTTGTGACCTCACTAGATGTTGTGAATGTGTATACCCCTACCTCTCAAGAGTGTTTGTGACTTCACTAGATGTTGTGAATGTGTATACCCCTACCTCGAGAGTGTTTCTGACTTCACTAGATGTTGTAAATGTGTATACCCCTACCTCAAGAGCGTTTCTGACTTTACTAGATATTGTGTATGTGTATACCCCTACCTCTCAAGAGTGTTTCTGACTTCACTAGATGTTGTGAATGTGTATACTCCTACCTCTCAAGAGTGTTTGTGACTTCACTAGATGTTGTGAATGTGTATACCCCTACCTCTTAAGAGTGTTTGTGACTTCACTAGATGTTGTGAATGTGTATACCCCTACCTCAAGAGTGTTTCTGACTTCACCAGATGTTGTGAATGTGCATACCCCTACCTCGAGAGTGTTTCTGACTTCACTAGATGTTGTGAATGTGTATACCCCTACCTCTCAAGAGTGTTTCTGACTTCATTAGATGTTGTGAATGTGTATACCCCTACCTCGAGAGTGTTTCTGACTTCACTAGAAGTTGTGTGTGTATACCCCTACCTAAAGAGTGTTTCTGACTTCACTAGATGTTGTGAATGTGTATACTCCTACCTCTCAAGAGTGTTTCTGACTTCACTAGATGTTGTGAATGTGTATACCCCTTCCTCTCAAGAGTGTTTCTGACTTCACTAGATGTTGTGAATGTGTATACCCCTACCTCAAGAGTGTTTCTGACTTCACTAGATGTTTTGAATGTGTATACCCCTTCCTCTCAAGAGTGTTTCTGACATCACTAGATGTTGTGAATGTGTATACCCCTACCTCAAGAGTGTTTTGACTTCACTAGATATTGTGTATGTGTATACCCCTACCTCAAGAGTGTTTCTGACTTCACTAGATATTGTGTATGTGTATACCCCTACCTCTCAAGAGTGTTTCTGACTTCACTAGATGTTGTGAACGTGTATACCCCTACCTCAAGAGTGTTTCTGACTTCACTAGATATTGTGTATGTGTATACCCCTACCTCTCAAGAGTGTTTCTGACTTCAGTAGATGTTGTGAATGTGTATACCCCTACCTCTCAAGAGTGTTTCTGACTTCACTAGATATTGTGTATGTGTATACCCCTACCTCTCAAGAGTGTTTGTGACTTCACTAGATGTTGTGAATGTGTATACTCCTACCTCTCAAGAGTGTTTGTGACTTCACTAGATGTTGTGAATGTGTATACCCCTACCTCTTAAGAGTGTTTGTGACCTCACTAGATGTTGTGAATGTGTATACCCCTACCTCTCAAGAGTGTTTGTGACTTCACTAGATGTTGTGAATGTGTATACCCCTACCTCGAGAGTGTTTCTGACTTCACTAGATGTTGTAAATGTGTATACCCCTACCTCAAGAGCGTTTCTGACTTTACTAGATATTGTGTATGTGTATACCCCTACCTCTCAAGAGTGTTTCTGACTTCACTAGATGTTGTGAATGTGTATACTCCTACCTCGAGAGTGTTTGTGACTTCACTAGATGTTGTGAATGTGTATACCCCTACCTCTTAAGAGTGTTTGTGACTTCACTAGATGTTGTGAATGTGTATACCCCTACCTCAAGAGTGTTTTGACTTCACTAGATATTGTGTATGTGTATACCCCTACCTCAAGAGTGTTTCTGACTTCACTAGATATTGTGTATGTGTATACCCCTACCTCTCAAGAGTGTTTCTGACTTCACTAGATGTTGTGAACGTGTATACCCCTACCTCAAGAGTGTTTCTGACTTCACTAGATATTGTGTATGTGTATACCCCTACCTCTCAAGAGTGTTTCTGACTTCAGTAGATGTTGTGAATGTGTATACCCCTACCTCTCAAGAGTGTTTCTGACTTCACTAGATATTGTGTATGTGTATACCCCTACCTCTCAAGAGTGTTTGTGACTTCACTAGATGTTGTGAATGTGTATACTCCTACCTCTCAAGAGTGTTTGTGACTTCACTAGATGTTGTGAATGTGTATACCCCTACCTCTTAAGAGTGTTTGTGACCTCACTAGATGTTGTGAATGTGTATACCCCTACCTCTCAAGAGTGTTTGTGACTTCACTAGATGTTGTGAATGTGTATACCCCTACCTCGAGAGTGTTTCTGACTTCACTAGATGTTGTAAATGTGTATACCCCTACCTCAAGAGCGTTTCTGACTTTACTAGATATTGTGTATGTGTATACCCCTACCTCTCAAGAGTGTTTCTGACTTCACTAGATGTTGTGAATGTGTATACTCCTACCTCTCAAGAGTGTTTGTGACTTCACTAGATGTTGTGAATGTGTATACCCCTACCTCTTAAGAGTGTTTGTGACTTCACTAGAAGTTGTGAATGTGTATACCCCTACCTCAAGAGTGTTTCTGACTTCACCAGATGTTGTGAATGTGCATACCCCTACCTCGAGAGTGTTTCTGACTTCACTAGATGTTGTGAATGTGTATACCCCTACCTCTCAAGAGTGTTTCTGACTTCACTAGATGTTGTGAATGTGTATACCCCTACCTCGAGAGTGTTTCTGACTTCACTAGAAGTTGTGTGTGTATACCCCTACCTAAAGAGTGTTTCTGACTTCACTAGATGTTGTGAATGTGTATACTCCTACCTCTCAAGAGTGTTTCTGACTTCACTAGATGTTGTGAATGTGTATACCCCTTCCTCTCAAGAGTGTTTCTGACTTCACTAGATGTTGTGAATGTGTATACCCCTACCTCAAGAGTGTTTCTGACTTCACTAGATGTTTTGAATGTGTATACCCCTTCCTCTCAAGAGTGTTTCTGACATCACTAGATGTTGTGAATGTGTATACCCCTACCTCAAGAGTGTTTTGACTTCACTAGATATTGTGTATGTGTATACCCCTACCTCAAGAGTGTTTCTGACTTCACTAGATATTGTGTATGTGTATACCCCTACCTCTCAAGAGTGTTTCTGACTTCACTAGATGTTGTGAACGTGTATACCCCTACCTCAAGAGTGTTTCTGACTTCACTAGATATTGTGTATGTGTATACCCCTACCTCTCAAGAGTGTTTCTGACTTCAGTAGATGTTGTGAATGTGTATACCCCTACCTCTCAAGAGTGTTTCTGACTTCACTAGATATTGTGTATGTGTATACCCCTACCTCTCAAGAGTGTTTGTGACTTCACTAGATGTTGTGAATGTGTATACTCCTACCTCTCAAGAGTGTTTGTGACTTCACTAGATGTTGTGAATGTGTATACCCCTACCTCTTAAGAGTGTTTGTGACCTCACTAGATGTTGTGAATGTGTATACCCCTACCTCTCAAGAGTGTTTGTGACTTCACTAGATGTTGTGAATGTGTATACCCCTACCTCGAGAGTGTTTCTGACTTCACTAGATGTTGTAAATGTGTATACCCCTACCTCAAGAGCGTTTCTGACTTTACTAGATATTGTGTATGTGTATACCCCTACCTCTCAAGAGTGTTTCTGACTTCACTAGATGTTGTGAATGTGTATACTCCTACCTCTCAAGAGTGTTTGCGACTTCACTAGATGTTGTGAATGTGTATACCCCTACCTCTTAAGAGTGTTTGTGACTTCACCAGATGTTGTGAATGTGCATACCCCTACCTCGAGAGTGTTTCTGACTTCACTAGATGTTGTGAATGTGTATACCCCTACCTCTCAAGAGTGTTTGTGACTTCACTAGATGTTGTGAATGTGTATACCCCTACCTCAAGAGTGTTTCTGACTTCACCAGATGTTGTGAATGTGCATACCCCTACCTCGAGAGTGTTTCTGACTTCACTAGATGTTGTGAATGTGTATACCCCTACCTCTCAAGAGTGTTTCTGACTTCACTAGATGTTGTGAATGTGTATACCCCTACCTCGAGAGTGTTTCTGACTTCACTAGAAGTTGTGTGTGTATACCCCTACCTAAAGAGTGTTTCTGACTTCACTAGATGTTGTGAATGTGTATACTCCTACCTCTCAAGAGTGTTTCTGACTTCACTAGATATTGTGTATGTGTATACCCCTACCTCTCAAGAGTGTTTCTGACTTCACTAGATGTTGTGAGTGTGTATACCCCTTCCTCTCAAGAGTGTTTCTGACTTCACTAGATGTTGTGAATGTGTATACCCCTACCTGAAGAGTGTTTCTGACTTCACTAGATATTGTGTACGTGTATACCCCTACCTCTCAAGAGTGTTTCTGACTTCACTAGATGTTGTGAATGTGTATACCCCTACCTCTCAAGAGTGTTTGTGACTTCACTAGATGTTGTGAATGTGTATACCCCTACCTCGAGAGTGTTTCTGACTTCACTAGATGTTGTGAATGTGTATACCCCTACCTCAAGAGTGTTTCTGACTTCACTAGATGTTTTGAATGTGTATACCCCTTCCTCTCAAGAGTGTTTCTGACATCACTAGATGTTGTGAATGTGTATACCCCTACCTCAAGAGTGTTTTGACTTCACTAGATATTGTGTATGTGTATACCCCTACCTCAAGAGTGTTTCTGACTTCACTAGATATTCTGTATGTGTATACCCCTACCTCTCAAGAGTGTTTCTGACTTCACTAGATGTTGTGAACGTGTATACCCCTACCTCAAGAGTGTTTCTGACTTCACTAGATATTGTGTATGTGTATACCCCTACCTCTCAAGAGTGTTTCTGACTTCAGTAGATGTTGTGAATGTGTATACCCCTACCTCTCAAGAGCGTTTCTGACTTCACTAGATATTGTGTATGTGTATACCCCTACCTCTCAAGAGTGTTTGTGACTTCACTAGATGTTGTGAATGTGTATACTCCTACCTCTCAAGAGTGTTTGTGACTTCACTAGATGTTGTGAATGTGTATACCCCTACCTCGAGAGTGTTTCTGACTTCACTAGATGTTGTAAATGTGTATACCCCTACCTCAAGAGCGTTTCTGACTTTACTAGATATTGTGTATGTGTATACCCCTACCTCTCAAGAGTGTTTCTGACTTCACTAGATGTTGTGAATGTGTATACTCCTACCTCTCAAGAGTGTTTGTGACTTCACTAGATGTTGTGAATGTGTATACTCCTACCTCTTAAGAGTGTTTGTGACTTCACTAGATGTTGTGAATGTGTATACCCCTACCTCAAGAGTGTTTCTGACTTCACCAGATGTTGTGAATGTGCATACCCCTACCTCGAGAGTGTTTCTGACTTCACTAGATGTTGTGAATGTGTATACCCCTACCTCTCAAGAGTGTTTCTGACTTCATTAGATGTTGTGAATGTGTATACCCCTACCTCGAGAGTGTTTCTGACTTCACTAGAAGTTGTGTGTGTATACCCCTACCTAAAGAGTGTTTCTGACTTCACTAGATGTTGTGAATGTGTATACTCCTACCTCTCAAGAGTGTTTCTGACTTCACTAGATGTTGTGAATGTGTATACCCCTTCCTCTCAAGAGTGTTTCTGACTTCACTAGATGTTGTGAATGTGTATACCCCTACCTCAAGAGTGTTTCTGACTTCACTAGATGTTTTGAATGTGTATACCCCTTCCTCTCAAGAGTGTTTCTGACATCACTAGATGTTGTGAATGTGTATACCCCTACCTCAAGAGTGTTTTGACTTCACTAGATATTGTGTATGTGTATACCCCTACCTCAAGAGTGTTTCTGACTTCACTAGATATTGTGTATGTGTATACCCCTACCTCTCAAGAGTGTTTCTGACTTCACTAGATGTTGTGAACGTGTATACCCCTACCTCAAGAGTGTTTCTGACTTCACTAGATATTGTGTATGTGTATACCCCTACCTCTCAAGAGTGTTTCTGACTTCAGTAGATGTTGTGAATGTGTATACCCCTACCTCTCAAGAGTGTTTCTGACTTCACTAGATATTGTGTATGTGTATACCCCTACCTCTCAAGAGTGTTTGTGACTTCACTAGATGTTGTGAATGTGTATACTCCTACCTCTCAAGAGTGTTTGTGACTTCACTAGATGTTGTGAATGTGTATACCCCTACCTCTTAAGAGTGTTTGTGACCTCACTAGATGTTGTGAATGTGTATACCCCTACCTCTCAAGAGTGTTTGTGACTTCACTAGATGTTGTGAATGTGTATACCCCTACCTCGAGAGTGTTTCTGACTTCACTAGATGTTGTAAATGTGTATACCCCTACCTCAAGAGCGTTTCTGACTTTACTAGATATTGTGTATGTGTATACCCCTACCTCTCAAGAGTGTTTCTGACTTCACTAGATGTTGTGAATGTGTATACTCCTACCTCGAGAGTGTTTGTGACTTCACTAGATGTTGTGAATGTGTATACCCCTACCTCTTAAGAGTGTTTGTGACTTCACTAGATGTTGTGAATGTGTATACCCCTACCTCAAGAGTGTTTTGACTTCACTAGATATTGTGTATGTGTATACCCCTACCTCAAGAGTGTTTCTGACTTCACTAGATATTGTGTATGTGTATACCCCTACCTCTCAAGAGTGTTTCTGACTTCACTAGATGTTGTGAACGTGTATACCCCTACCTCAAGAGTGTTTCTGACTTCACTAGATATTGTGTATGTGTATACCCCTACCTCTCAAGAGTGTTTCTGACTTCAGTAGATGTTGTGAATGTGTATACCCCTACCTCTCA
This sequence comes from Lampris incognitus, assembly GCF_029633865.1. Taxonomy (NCBI): domain Eukaryota; kingdom Metazoa; phylum Chordata; class Actinopteri; order Lampriformes; family Lampridae; genus Lampris; species Lampris incognitus. The sequence continues at coordinate 45,777 of NW_026611261.1, forward strand.
AGAGTGTTTCTGACTTCACTAGATATTGTGTATGTGTATACCCCTACCTCTCAAGAGTGTTTGTGACTTCACTAGATGTTGTGAATGTGTATACTCCTACCTCTCAAGAGTGTTTGTGACTTCACTAGATGTTGTGAATGTGTATACCCCTACCTCTTAAGAGTGTTTGTGACCTCACTAGATGTTGTGAATGTGTATACCCCTACCTCTCAAGAGTGTTTGTGACTTCACTAGATGTTGTGAATGTGTATACCCCTACCTCGAGAGTGTTTCTGACTTCACTAGATGTTGTAAATGTGTATACCCCTACCTCAAGAGCGTTTCTGACTTTACTAGATATTGTGTATGTGTATACCCCTACCTCTCAAGAGTGTTTCTGACTTCACTAGATGTTGTGAATGTGTATACTCCTACCTCTCAAGAGTGTTTGTGACTTCACTAGATGTTGTGAATGTGTATACCCCTACCTCTTAAGAGTGTTTGTGACTTCACTAGATGTTGTGAATGTGTATACCCCTACCTCAAGAGTGTTTGACTTCACCAGATGTTGTGAATGTGCATACCCCTACCTCGAGAGTGTTTCTGACTTCACTAGATGTTGTGAATGTGTATACCCCTACCTCTCAAGAGTGTTTCTGACTTCACTAGATGTTGTGAATGTGTATACCCCTACCTCGAGAGTGTTTCTGACTTCACTAGAAGTTGTGTGTGTATACCCCTACCTAAAGAGTGTTTCTGACTTCACTAGATGTTGTGAATGTGTATACTCCTACCTCTCAAGAGTGTTTCTGACTTCACTAGATGTTGTGAATGTGTATACCCCTACCTCGAGAGTGTTTCTGACTTCACTAGAAGTTGTGTGTGTATACCCCTACCTAAAGAGTGTTTCTGACTTCACTAGATGTTGTGAATGTGTATACTCCTACCTCTCAAGAGTGTTTCTGACTTCACTAGATGTTGTGAATGTGTATACCCCTACCTCAAGAGTGTTTTGACTTCACTAGATATTGTGTATGTGTATACCCCTACCTCAAGAGTGTTTCTGACTTCACTAGATATTGTGTATGTGTATACCCCTACCTCTCAAGAGTGTTTCTGACTTCACTAGATGTTGTGAATGTGTATACCCCTTCCTCTCAAGAGTGTTTCTGACTTCACTAGATGTTGTGAATGTGTATACCCCTACCTCAAGAGTGTTTCTGACTTCACTAGATGTTTTGAATGTGTATACCCCTTCCTCTCAAGAGTGTTTCTGACATCACTAGATGTTGTGAATGTGTATACCCCTACCTCAAGAGTGTTTTGAATTCACTAGATATTGTGTATGTGTATACCCCTACCTCAAGAGTGTTTCTGACTTCACTAGATATTGTGTATGTGTATACCCCTACCTCTCAAGAGTGTTTCTGACTTCACTAGATGTTGTGAACGTGTATACCCCTACCTCAAGAGTGTTTCTGACTTCACTAGATATTGTGTATGTGTATACCCCTACCTCTCAAGAGTGTTTCTGACTTCAGTAGATGTTGTGAATGTGTATACCCCTACCTCTCAAGAGTGTTTCTGACTTCACTAGATATTGTGTATGTGTATACCCCTACCTCTCAAGAGTGTTTGTGACTTCACTAGATGTTGTGAATGTGTATACTCCTACCTCTCAAGAGTGTTTGTGACTTCACTAGATGTTGTGAATGTGTATACCCCTACCTCTTAAGAGTGTTTGTGACCTCACTAGATGTTGTGAATGTGTATACCCCTACCTCTCAAGAGTGTTTGTGACTTCACTAGATGTTGTGAATGTGTATACCCCTACCTCGAGAGTGTTTCTGACTTCACTAGATGTTGTAAATGTGTATACCCCTACCTCAAGAGCGTTTCTGACTTTACTAGATATTGTGTATGTGTATACCCCTACCTCTCAAGAGTGTTTCTGACTTCACTAGATGTTGTGAATGTGTATACTCCTACCTCTCAAGAGTGTTTGTGACTTCACTAGATGTTGTGAATGTGTATACCCCTACCTCTTAAGAGTGTTTGTGACTTCACCAGATGTTGTGAATGTGCATACCCCTACCTCGAGAGTGTTTCTGACTTCACTAGATGTTGTGAATGTGTATACCCCTACCTCTCAAGAGTGTTTGTGACTTCACTAGATGTTGTGAATGTGTATACCCCTACCTCAAGAGTGTTTCTGACTTCACCAGATGTTGTGAATGTGCATACCCCTACCTCGAGAGTGTTTCTGACTTCACTAGATGTTGTGAATGTGTATACCCCTACCTCTCAAGAGTGTTTCTGACTTCACTAGATGTTGTGAATGTGTATACCCCTACCTCGAGAGTGTTTCTGACTTCACTAGAAGTTGTGTGTGTATACCCCTACCTAAAGAGTGTTTCTGACTTCACTAGATGTTGTGAATGTGTATACTCCTACCTCTCAAGAGTGTTTCTGACTTCACTAGATATTGTGTATGTGTATACCCCTACCTCTCAAGAGTGTTTCTGACTTCACTAGATGTTGTGAATGTGTATACCCCTTCCTCTCAAGAGTGTTTCTGACTTCACTAGATGTTGTGAATGTGTATACCCCTACCTGAAGAGTGTTTCTGACTTCACTAGATATTGTGTACGTGTATACCCCTACCTCTCAAGAGTGTTTCTGACTTCACTAGATGTTGTGAATGTGTATACCCCTACCTCTCAAGAGTGTTTCTGACTTCAGTAGATGTTGTGAATGTGTATACCCCTACCTCTCAAGAGCGTTTCTGACTTCACTAGATATTGTGTATGTGTATACCCCTACCTCTCAAGAGTGTTTGTGACTTCACTAGATGTTGTGAATGTGTATACTCCTACCTCTCAAGAGTGTTTGTGACTTCACTAGATGTTGTGAATGTGTATACCCCTACCTCGAGAGTGTTTCTGACTTCACTAGATGTTGTAAATGTGTATACCCCTACCTCAAGAGCGTTTCTGACTTTACTAGATATTGTGTATGTGTATACCCCTACCTCTCAAGAGTGTTTCTGACTTCACTAGATGTTGTGAATGTGTATACTCCTACCTCTCAAGAGTGTTTGTGACTTCACTAGATGTTGTGAATGTGTATACTCCTACCTCTTAAGAGTGTTTGTGACTTCACTAGATGTTGTGAATGTGTATACCCCTACCTCAAGAGTGTTTCTGACTTCACCAGATGTTGTGAATGTGCATACCCCTACCTCGAGAGTGTTTCTGACTTCACTAGATGTTGTGAATGTGTATACCCCTACCTCTCAAGAGTGTTTCTGACTTCATTAGATGTTGTGAATGTGTATACCCCTACCTCGAGAGTGTTTCTGACTTCACTAGAAGTTGTGTGTGTATACCCCTACCTAAAGAGTGTTTCTGACTTCACTAGATGTTGTGAATGTGTATACTCCTACCTCTCAAGAGTGTTTCTGACTTCACTAGATGTTGTGAATGTGTATACCCCTTCCTCTCAAGAGTGTTTCTGACTTCACTAGATGTTGTGAATGTGTATACCCCTACCTCAAGAGTGTTTCTGACTTCACTAGATGTTTTGAATGTGTATACCCCTTCCTCTCAAGAGTGTTTCTGACATCACTAGATGTTGTGAATGTGTATACCCCTACCTCAAGAGTGTTTTGACTTCACTAGATATTGTGTATGTGTATACCCCTACCTCAAGAGTGTTTCTGACTTCACTAGATATTGTGTATGTGTATACCCCTACCTCTCAAGAGTGTTTCTGACTTCACTAGATGTTGTGAACGTGTATACCCCTACCTCAAGAGTGTTTCTGACTTCACTAGATATTGTGTATGTGTATACCCCTACCTCTCAAGAGTGTTTCTGACTTCAGTAGATGTTGTGAATGTGTATACCCCTACCTCTCAAGAGTGTTTCTGACTTCACTAGATATTGTGTATGTGTATACCCCTACCTCTCAAGAGTGTTTGTGACTTCACTAGATGTTGTGAATGTGTATACTCCTACCTCTCAAGAGTGTTTGTGACTTCACTAGATGTTGTGAATGTGTATACCCCTACCTCTTAAGAGTGTTTGTGACCTCACTAGATGTTGTGAATGTGTATACCCCTACCTCTCAAGAGTGTTTGTGACTTCACTAGATGTTGTGAATGTGTATACCCCTACCTCGAGAGTGTTTCTGACTTCACTAGATGTTGTAAATGTGTATACCCCTACCTCAAGAGCGTTTCTGACTTTACTAGATATTGTGTATGTGTATACCCCTACCTCTCAAGAGTGTTTCTGACTTCACTAGATGTTGTGAATGTGTATACTCCTACCTCGAGAGTGTTTGTGACTTCACTAGATGTTGTGAATGTGTATACCCCTACCTCTTAAGAGTGTTTGTGACTTCACTAGATGTTGTGAATGTGTATACCCCTACCTCAAGAGTGTTTTGACTTCACTAGATATTGTGTATGTGTATACCCCTACCTCAAGAGTGTTTCTGACTTCACTAGATATTGTGTATGTGTATACCCCTACCTCTCAAGAGTGTTTCTGACTTCACTAGATGTTGTGAACGTGTATACCCCTACCTCAAGAGTGTTTCTGACTTCACTAGATATTGTGTATGTGTATACCCCTACCTCTCAAGAGTGTTTCTGACTTCAGTAGATGTTGTGAATGTGTATACCCCTACCTCTCAAGAGTGTTTCTGACTTCACTAGATATTGTGTATGTGTATACCCCTACCTCTCAAGAGTGTTTGTGACTTCACTAGATGTTGTGAATGTGTATACTCCTACCTCTCAAGAGTGTTTGTGACTTCACTAGATGTTGTGAATGTGTATACCCCTACCTCTTAAGAGTGTTTGTGACCTCACTAGATGTTGTGAATGTGTATACCCCTACCTCTCAAGAGTGTTTGTGACTTCACTAGATGTTGTGAATGTGTATACCCCTACCTCGAGAGTGTTTCTGACTTCACTAGATGTTGTAAATGTGTATACCCCTACCTCAAGAGCGTTTCTGACTTTACTAGATATTGTGTATGTGTATACCCCTACCTCTCAAGAGTGTTTCTGACTTCACTAGATGTTGTGAATGTGTATACTCCTACCTCTCAAGAGTGTTTGTGACTTCACTAGATGTTGTGAATGTGTATACCCCTACCTCTTAAGAGTGTTTGTGACTTCACTAGATGTTGTGAATGTGTATACCCCTACCTCAAGAGTGTTTGACTTCACCAGATGTTGTGAATGTGCATACCCCTACCTCGAGAGTGTTTCTGACTTCACTAGATGTTGTGAATGTGTATACCCCTACCTCTCAAGAGTGTTTCTGACTTCACTAGATGTTGTGAATGTGTATACCCCTACCTCGAGAGTGTTTCTGACTTCACTAGAAGTTGTGTGTGTATACCCCTACCTAAAGAGTGTTTCTGACTTCACTAGATGTTGTGAATGTGTATACTCCTACCTCTCAAGAGTGTTTCTGACTTCACTAGATGTTGTGAATGTGTATACCCCTACCTCGAGAGTGTTTCTGACTTCACTAGAAGTTGTGTGTGTATACCCCTACCTAAAGAGTGTTTCTGACTTCACTAGATGTTGTGAATGTGTATACTCCTACCTCTCAAGAGTGTTTCTGACTTCACTAGATGTTGTGAATGTGTATACCCCTACCTCAAGAGTGTTTTGACTTCACTAGATATTGTGTATGTGTATACCCCTACCTCAAGAGTGTTTCTGACTTCACTAGATATTGTGTATGTGTATACCCCTACCTCTCAAGAGTGTTTCTGACTTCACTAGATGTTGTGAATGTGTATACCCCTTCCTCTCAAGAGTGTTTCTGACTTCACTAGATGTTGTGAATGTGTATACCCCTACCTCAAGAGTGTTTCTGACTTCACTAGATGTTTTGAATGTGTATACCCCTTCCTCTCAAGAGTGTTTCTGACATCACTAGATGTTGTGAATGTGTATACCCCTACCTCAAGAGTGTTTTGAATTCACTAGATATTGTGTATGTGTATACCCCTACCTCAAGAGTGTTTCTGACTTCACTAGATATTGTGTATGTGTATACCCCTACCTCTCAAGAGTGTTTCTGACTTCACTAGATGTTGTGAACGTGTATACCCCTACCTCAAGAGTGTTTCTGACTTCACTAGATATTGTGTATGTGTATACCCCTACCTCTCAAGAGTGTTTCTGACTTCAGTAGATGTTGTGAATGTGTATACCCCTACCTCTCAAGAGTGTTTCTGACTTCACTAGATATTGTGTATGTGTATACCCCTACCTCTCAAGAGTGTTTGTGACTTCACTAGATGTTGTGAATGTGTATACTCCTACCTCTCAAGAGTGTTTGTGACTTCACTAGATGTTGTGAATGTGTATACCCCTACCTCTTAAGAGTGTTTGTGACCTCACTAGATGTTGTGAATGTGTATACCCCTACCTCTCAAGAGTGTTTGTGACTTCACTAGATGTTGTGAATGTGTATACCCCTACCTCGAGAGTGTTTCTGACTTCACTAGATGTTGTAAATGTGTATACCCCTACCTCAAGAGCGTTTCTGACTTTACTAGATATTGTGTATGTGTATACCCCTACCTCTCAAGAGTGTTTCTGACTTCACTAGATGTTGTGAATGTGTATACTCCTACCTCTCAAGAGTGTTTGTGACTTCACTAGATGTTGTGAATGTGTATACCCCTACCTCTTAAGAGTGTTTGTGACTTCACCAGATGTTGTGAATGTGCATACCCCTACCTCGAGAGTGTTTCTGACTTCACTAGATGTTGTGAATGTGTATACCCCTACCTCTCAAGAGTGTTTGTGACTTCACTAGATGTTGTGAATGTGTATACCCCTACCTCAAGAGTGTTTCTGACTTCACCAGATGTTGTGAATGTGCATACCCCTACCTCGAGAGTGTTTCTGACTTCACTAGATGTTGTGAATGTGTATACCCCTACCTCTCAAGAGTGTTTCTGACTTCACTAGATGTTGTGAATGTGTATACCCCTACCTCGAGAGTGTTTCTGACTTCACTAGAAGTTGTGTGTGTATACCCCTACCTAAAGAGTGTTTCTGACTTCACTAGATGTTGTGAATGTGTATACTCCTACCTCTCAAGAGTGTTTCTGACTTCACTAGATATTGTGTATGTGTATACCCCTACCTCTCAAGAGTGTTTCTGACTTCACTAGATGTTGTGAATGTGTATACCCCTTCCTCTCAAGAGTGTTTCTGACTTCACTAGATGTTGTGAATGTGTATACCCCTACCTGAAGAGTGTTTCTGACTTCACTAGATATTGTGTACGTGTATACCCCTACCTCTCAAGAGTGTTTCTGACTTCACTAGATGTTGTGAATGTGTATACCCCTACCTCTCAAGAGTGTTTGTGACTTCACTAGATGTTGTGAATGTGTATACCCCTACCTCGAGAGTGTTTCTGACTTCACTAGATGTTGTGAATGTGTATACCCCTACCTCAAGAGTGTTTCTGACTTCACTAGATGTTTTGAATGTGTATACCCCTTCCTCTCAAGAGTGTTTCTGACATCACTAGATGTTGTGAATGTGTATACCCCTACCTCAAGAGTGTTTTGACTTCACTAGATATTGTGTATGTGTATACCCCTACCTCAAGAGTGTTTCTGACTTCACTAGATATTGTGTATGTGTATACCCCTACCTCTCAAGAGTGTTTCTGACTTCACTAGATGTTGTGAACGTGTATACCCCTACCTCAAGAGTGTTTCTGACTTCACTAGATATTGTGTATGTGTATACCCCTACCTCTCAAGAGTGTTTCTGACTTCAGTAGATGTTGTGAATGTGTATACCCCTACCTCTCAAGAGCGTTTCTGACTTCACTAGATATTGTGTATGTGTATACTCCTACCTCTCAAGAGTGTTTGTGACTTCACTAGATGTTGTGAATGTGTATACTCCTACCTCTCAAGAGTGTTTGTGACTTCACTAGATGTTGTGAATGTGTATACCCCTACCTCTTAAGAGTGTTTGTGACCTCACTAGATGTTGTGAATGTGTATACCCCTACCTCTCAAGAGTGTTTGTGACTTCACTAGATGTTGTGAATGTGTATACCCCTACCTCGAGAGTGTTTCTGACTTCACTAGATGTTGTAAATGTGTATACCCCTACCTCAAGAGCGTTTCTGACTTTACTAGATATTGTGTATGTGTATACCCCTACCTCTCAAGAGTGTTTCTGACTTCACTAGATGTTGTGAATGTGTATACTCCTACCTCTCAAGAGTGTTTGTGACTTCACTAGATGTTGTGAATGTGTATACCCCTACCTCTTAAGAGTGTTTGTGACTTCACTAGATGTTGTGAATGTGTATACCCCTACCTCAAGAGTGTTTCTGACTTCACCAGATGTTGTGAATGTGCATACCCCTACCTCGAGAGTGTTTCTGACTTCACTAGATGTTGTGAATGTGTATACCCCTTCCTCTCAAGAGTGTTTCTGACTTCACTAGATGTTGTGAATGTGTATACCCCTACCTCAAGAGTGTTTCTGACTTCACTAGATGTTTTGAATGTGTATACCCCTTCCTCTCAAGAGTGTTTCTGACATCACTAGAAGTTGTGAATGTGTATACCCCTACCTCAAGAGTGTTTCTGACTTCACCAGATGTTGTGAATGTGCATACCCCTACCTCGAGAGTGTTTCTGACTTCACTAGATGTTGTGAATGTGTATACCCCTACCTCTCAAGAGTGTTTCTGACTTCACTAGATGTTGTGAATGTGTATACCCCTACCTCGAGAGTGTTTCTGACTTCACTAGAAGTTGTGTGTGTATACCCCTACCTAAAGAGTGTTTCTGACTTCACTAGATGTTGTGAATGTGTATACTCCTACCTCTCAAGAGTGTTTCTGACTTCACTAGATGTTGTGAATGTGTATACCCCTTCCTCTCAAGAGTGTTTCTGACTTCACTAGATGTTGTGAATGTGTATACCCCTACCTCAAGAGTGTTTCTGACTTCACTAGATGTTTTGAATGTGTATACCCCTTCCTCTCAAGAGTGTTTCTGACATCACTAGATGTTGTGAATGTGTATACCCCTACCTCAAGAGTGTTTTGACTTCACTAGATATTGTGTATGTGTATACCCCTACCTCAAGAGTGTTTCTGACTTCACTAGATATTGTGTATGTGTATACCCCTACCTCTCAAGAGTGTTTCTGACTTCACTAGATGTTGTGAACGTGTATACCCCTACCTCAAGAGTGTTTCTGACTTCACTAGATATTGTGTATGTGTATACCCCTACCTCTCAAGAGTGTTTCTGACTTCAGTAGATGTTGTGAATGTGTATACCCCTACCTCTCAAGAGTGTTTCTGACTTCACTAGATATTGTGTATGTGTATACCCCTACCTCTCAAGAGTGTTTGTGACTTCACTAGATGTTGTGAATGTGTATACTCCTACCTCTCAAGAGTGTTTGTGACTTCACTAGATGTTGTGAATGTGTATACCCCTACCTCTTAAGAGTGTTTGTGACCTCACTAGATGTTGTGAATGTGTATACCCCTACCTCTCAAGAGTGTTTGTGACTTCACTAGATGTTGTGAATGTGTATACCCCTACCTCGAGAGTGTTTCTGACTTCACTAGATGTTGTAAATGTGTATACCCCTACCTCAAGAGCGTTTCTGACTTTACTAGATATTGTGTATGTGTATACCCCTACCTCTCAAGAGTGTTTCTGACTTCACTAGATGTTGTGAATGTGTATACTCCTACCTCTCAAGAGTGTTTGCGACTTCACTAGATGTTGTGAATGTGTATACCCCTACCTCTTAAGAGTGTTTGTGACTTCACCAGATGTTGTGAATGTGCATACCCCTACCTCGAGAGTGTTTCTGACTTCACTAGATGTTGTGAATGTGTATACCCCTACCTCTCAAGAGTGTTTGTGACTTCACTAGATGTTGTGAATGTGTATACCCCTACCTCAAGAGTGTTTCTGACTTCACCAGATGTTGTGAATGTGCATACCCCTACCTCGAGAGTGTTTCTGACTTCACTAGATGTTGTGAATGTGTATACCCCTACCTCTCAAGAGTGTTTCTGACTTCACTAGATGTTGTGAATGTGTATACCCCTACCTCGAGAGTGTTTCTGACTTCACTAGAAGTTGTGTGTGTATACCCCTACCTAAAGAGTGTTTCTGACTTCACTAGATGTTGTGAATGTGTATACTCCTACCTCTCAAGAGTGTTTCTGACTTCACTAGATATTGTGTATGTGTATACCCCTACCTCTCAAGAGTGTTTCTGACTTCACTAGATGTTGTGAGTGTGTATACCCCTTCCTCTCAAGAGTGTTTCTGACTTCACTAGATGTTGTGAATGTGTATACCCCTACCTGAAGAGTGTTTCTGACTTCACTAGATATTGTGTACGTGTATACCCCTACCTCTCAAGAGTGTTTCTGACTTCACTAGATGTTGTGAATGTGTATACCCCTACCTCTCAAGAGTGTTTGTGACTTCACTAGATGTTGTGAATGTGTATACCCCTACCTCGAGAGTGTTTCTGACTTCACTAGATGTTGTGAATGTGTATACCCCTACCTCAAGAGTGTTTCTGACTTCACTAGATGTTTTGAATGTGTATACCCCTTCCTCTCAAGAGTGTTTCTGACATCACTAGATGTTGTGAATGTGTATACCCCTACCTCAAGAGTGTTTTGACTTCACTAGATATTGTGTATGTGTATACCCCTACCTCAAGAGTGTTTCTGACTTCACTAGATATTCTGTATGTGTATACCCCTACCTCTCAAGAGTGTTTCTGACTTCACTAGATGTTGTGAACGTGTATACCCCTACCTCAAGAGTGTTTCTGACTTCACTAGATATTGTGTATGTGTATACCCCTACCTCTCAAGAGTGTTTCTGACTTCAGTAGATGTTGTGAATGTGTATACCCCTACCTCTCAAGAGCGTTTCTGACTTCACTAGATATTGTGTATGTGTATACCCCTACCTCTCAAGAGTGTTTGTGACTTCACTAGATGTTGTGAATGTGTATACTCCTACCTCTCAAGAGTGTTTGTGACTTCACTAGATGTTGTGAATGTGTATACCCCTACCTCGAGAGTGTTTCTGACTTCACTAGATGTTGTAAATGTGTATACCCCTACCTCAAGAGCGTTTCTGACTTTACTAGATATTGTGTATGTGTATACCCCTACCTCTCAAGAGTGTTTCTGACTTCACTAGATGTTGTGAATGTGTATACTCCTACCTCTCAAGAGTGTTTGTGACTTCACTAGATGTTGTGAATGTGTATACTCCTACCTCTTAAGAGTGTTTGTGACTTCACTAGATGTTGTGAATGTGTATACCCCTACCTCAAGAGTGTTTCTGACTTCACCAGATGTTGTGAATGTGCATACCCCTACCTCGAGAGTGTTTCTGACTTCACTAGATGTTGTGAATGTGTATACCCCTACCTCTCAAGAGTGTTTCTGACTTCATTAGATGTTGTGAATGTGTATACCCCTACCTCGAGAGTGTTTCTGACTTCACTAGAAGTTGTGTGTGTATACCCCTACCTAAAGAGTGTTTCTGACTTCACTAGATGTTGTGAATGTGTATACTCCTACCTCTCAAGAGTGTTTCTGACTTCACTAGATGTTGTGAATGTGTATACCCCTTCCTCTCAAGAGTGTTTCTGACTTCACTAGATGTTGTGAATGTGTATACCCCTACCTCAAGAGTGTTTCTGACTTCACTAGATGTTTTGAATGTGTATACCCCTTCCTCTCAAGAGTGTTTCTGACATCACTAGATGTTGTGAATGTGTATACCCCTACCTCAAGAGTGTTTTGACTTCACTAGATATTGTGTATGTGTATACCCCTACCTCAAGAGTGTTTCTGACTTCACTAGATATTGTGTATGTGTATACCCCTACCTCTCAAGAGTGTTTCTGACTTCACTAGATGTTGTGAACGTGTATACCCCTACCTCAAGAGTGTTTCTGACTTCACTAGATATTGTGTATGTGTATACCCCTACCTCTCAAGAGTGTTTCTGACTTCAGTAGATGTTGTGAATGTGTATACCCCTACCTCTCAAGAGTGTTTCTGACTTCACTAGATATTGTGTATGTGTATACCCCTACCTCTCAAGAGTGTTTGTGACTTCACTAGATGTTGTGAATGTGTATACTCCTACCTCTCAAGAGTGTTTGTGACTTCACTAGATGTTGTGAATGTGTATACCCCTACCTCTTAAGAGTGTTTGTGACCTCACTAGATGTTGTGAATGTGTATACCCCTACCTCTCAAGAGTGTTTGTGACTTCACTAGATGTTGTGAATGTGTATACCCCTACCTCGAGAGTGTTTCTGACTTCACTAGATGTTGTAAATGTGTATACCCCTACCTCAAGAGCGTTTCTGACTTTACTAGATATTGTGTATGTGTATACCCCTACCTCTCAAGAGTGTTTCTGACTTCACTAGATGTTGTGAATGTGTATACTCCTACCTCGAGAGTGTTTGTGACTTCACTAGATGTTGTGAATGTGTATACCCCTACCTCTTAAGAGTGTTTGTGACTTCACTAGATGTTGTGAATGTGTATACCCCTACCTCAAGAGTGTT